>NW_017306296.1:1659180-1671030 GCF_000935625.1 Nanorana parkeri | reverse complement strand
ATTGTATTTTTTAAAAGTGTTTTTTTCATTGATACATGTCCCCCAGGGCAGTACCCGGATCCCCATACACTTTTTATGGCCAATTAATTGCATATAAGGCTTCAAAATGGGGACATTTAATTTTCTGAGTTCTACCCCCATAGACTTGCATTGAGTTCTAAGTTCGAATTAGAACCTTTTCCATGTTCGAAAGTTCGAGTTAGAAGTTAGAACACGGGGGTGTTCGGCTCATCCCTAATCCTGAGTTCTGCAGCACTATATGGTTTTTACTAGGGATGCCCCGATATATCAGCCTCCGATACATATCGGCCGAAAATGGCACTTTTGGCTGGATGCCGAAAGTGCCATTTTCCTGCCGATACATCGGCGCATCCCAGTTTCTTTCCTCCAGAGCAGCGCCCAGCGGGGAGGAGAGAAAGTGACAGCCGGCCCAGCGCTGCGGAAAGAGAGCGCTGTGAGCAGCCGGCGTCTCCTCCCTATCACAGTCCGGCAGAGCGGTGTGAGGGCGGAGACAGCGCGCGCTGTCACAGGAGGCTGGGTTCTCCCCCCTGCACCTCTCGATCAGCCTCCTGTGACAGAGTGTCAGAGAGGAGAGCGAGTACAAACACTCAGCAATCAGTGATCGCTGAGTGTTTGTAGATAATTGAGGGCATGGTATGTTTACTATATCCTCAATTATGAATGAATGGGAGTGATCTACATCACCTCCTCTTCATTCATGACTGTGGTTATAGAAAACATACCATGTCCTCATGTTATGAATGAACAGGAACACTCATAGAGGATTCCTGTTCATTGATAACAGGGGCTGCAGAAAAAGAGATTGAGGACTTTGTTCTCAATCTCTTTTTCTATTTTAAAAGGGAAATATCAGGGGTCTGTTTAAAGAAAAAAAAAGTAAAAAAATAAAAATATTTAATAAAAAATTAATTAATAAATAAAAATAAATATAAAAAAATTAAAAAGTTTATAAAAATAAAATATTGAAAACAAATTGAAAAAATTAAAATTAAAACATTTTCGGTTTCGGCCTGACAATTTTTTTTATTTCGGTTTCGTTTCGGTTTTTAAATTACTATTTTGGTGCACCTCTAGTTTTTACGTATGTGGGTATAATAACACTTTAACCCTGCTGGCTTGCACCGATTGTTGGTAGTTGACTTCCTGGCTCAAAAGGGATGTGAGAGATGATAGGGATGAGGATATAAAATTAAGATATAAATTACGTTTGTGCAATCAAGTGCCTTTCAAACCAAGATATTATCTTTTAAAAGTAGCAGTGACATCATCACTGTGCTGTACATAACCTGTGCAGAGAGCAGAGCTATGGTTAGAACCCAACAGGTTCTCCCACTGCAGGCTGCCTGCAGAAAACTACAGATGGGGCGAATACATGACCAGTTACCCTGCATAAGGAGAGAAAGCAGCAGTGAGTGATCTTCACTACATGTAATTGTTTCATGCTGGATTGCTGCTCACATGTTTACACCTTATTTTTTTCTTAAAATGGTAAATGTTTTGAGTTTAAACATTTGATATGTTTTCTATTTTCGATTGTGAATAAAATATGGGTTTATGAGATTTGCAAATCATTGCATTCTGTTTTATGTAGGTTTTACACAGCATAACAACTGTTTTGGGGTTGTAATAAAAATACTTGTTTTCACATTATGTTCATCCTTTGTTTAATCTCAGTGCTACTGACAGTGGTGTATTCAGGGTATGGCACATGCCCTGGGCACCACTTGAAGGGAGGCGCAGCTCCGTAGCTGATGCAGCTTTTTTCTCTCCATGGAGACAGCTTTTTTCTCTCCCAACTTTTCTTCTATTCACATCTCCCCATCTAGCTGTTAGCAATCTGGGACAATCTGGCTGGCGTCCTACCCAGCTCCTGGCAAGCAGTGATGTCACTGCTTGCCAGGAGCTGGGAAGGACGCCAGCCAGATTGTCCCAGGTTGCTAAGATTCTCCAGATGGAGAGATGTGTAAGGGCCATACACATCTTCCCACTTGGCTCTTAGCAACCAGTGAGAGATGTGGGAGATGTATATGCTGGTAGGACACCATCCCAGGGTGCTTAAAACTTGGCAGAAAGGTGTGTATGGCCCTTACACATCTTTTCATCCAGCTCTTAGAAACGTGGGACACACTGGCTGGCATCCCACCCACCTCCTGGCAACCAGTGATGTCATTGGTTACTAGGAGCTGGGCAGGATGCCAGGGGTGCAATTTGTTGTAGATACACCTCTGGCAAATGATTTCCTGAAGCCTAATTACAACCACTTCCTGTCTACATGCACTCGAATGATGGCTGCATGGCCATTGTCAGGGTGCTTTTCCTGAGGATGACAAGAGAGGAGCATACCTGCTTCACCTGTGTTAAACCAGCCACATGTAATTCCCATTGGAAGCCCTGGTGACAGGCTGAAAATACAGGAGCACAAGTGGGAGATAGAGCATTGCTAAATTACATTAACATTGTACAGGGTACATGGGATTTTAGTGATTAGGGTTTTCATATATTTTCCATTTCTATTAAAGGTTCTGAACATTGCTCAGTGCCTAAACACTTTTTATGACAACTGAGGATAGCTATACTCACAATAAATTTCAGAGCACCTCATAAAATTCATCTGAACACTGACAGACTTGGAAGTAGCAAGTTATTCAAAATCCCTTGAGGACTCTTTCTTGATCTTTTCGACTAATTCAGGCTGTTTTCACTGGTGTTTGGTACTACGTGCCAACACATTCTTTGCACCGTGTCAAAAATACACTGACATCTGCCAATAAAGTAAAGTTACTTGCAGCAAAACAGATGAGTCTCTCTGTAGCAATGTCCCAGCATTCAAATGACCAGACAGCCAGAGGTGGTCTATTTCTGGCTGCCTTTGTCTATAAACATTGCCCGTGGAAGCTGTGAGCAATCCATGTGACCAACCCCAAGATACTCTTTTCATGTTTGCTTATGTTGTATTTGGTAGACACCTCTGGAAAAGTTCCGCTCCAGTTAAAAGTTTTGTCTTGCTAACAAAACCAAAATAAATAACTTCTGAAAATACACTCACGTTTTTTCTTGATGTGCAATAAATACGTCATTCAAAATAGAATTTGTACACCGTTTTGTAGTGACATTGTGTAGTAGACATGTGCGATTCGTTTCGTTCCGAATTGAAATTCGGATTCCGAATTACAGATGTAACGAATGCAAACGAATCCGAATTTCCGTTTCCGAAATTCGGTAGCTGTAGTTCGTTCGAACGTTTGTTTCGTGTTCGTTTCTTATTCGTTTCGTTCGTTGGAGCAAAGTGACATTAAAGAAGGAGAAAAACATTTTTCCCCCTCAAATGTCACTTTGCTGCAAATGAACGAACGAATGCCATATACTGTATAACGCAAGATCATAGGGGCTGATGAATGAACGTTTTATACATCAGACCCATAGTGTTGTCTAGAGTATTAAAACAATGCAGCAAAGCAACAAGTTCTTTCAAATGCATGCCCCCCCCCCGCGCATAGGACATATTCATACCAAGGCGATCTGCTGTGGTGATTTAACGCACTTGCGTTAACCATTATTTTAAGACAGCCCATTCTTTTTTTAAATGGCGTGAATTATGCATTACCTTGCATCGCAACAGTGTGAATAGGATCTTCTATTTCAATCAGTGGCGTAACAATCGTCATAGTGACCCAGGCGGCCGATATGGGGCCCGGGCACACGGGGGCCAAGCCAGGGTTCGCTATGGCATGTAAGGGTGCTGGCTGTCACTGACACAGTTCAGCAGCGGGCACCAGCGCATTTCCCCTCACAGCCGCTGCAGAGCTGTGTCAGTAACAGCCGGCCGCTGCGGCAGATGAGAGCGGTGTTCGGAAAGAAGGAGGAGGTGGGGCCCGCCTAAGAGCAACCCAGCCTCCTCTTACATCACTGGCCAGCGACCTAAGCGCAGGTGGGGCCAGTGATGTAAGAGGAGGCGGGGCCAGTGATGTAAGAGGAGGCGGGGCCCGTCGATAGCAGAGGAGGCAGGCCCCGGCGACCACAGAGGTGGACAGGGCTGACAACGAAGAGATCTCAGACCCTGCAGAGCCCACTATAGAGAGTCTATGGTGGGCTCTGTAGGGTCACTCTCAGGTGGGCTCTGCAAGTGGCATAACTAGCAATCACGGGGCCCCATACAAAATTTTGCTATGGAGCCCTGTGATTTCTAGTTACGCCTCTGAATTTCAATCATTCACCAACCCTTTTGTCTGCAGGAGTAAAGTAAAAAAAACAAGAAGTCAATATGGTTGGAGCTTGCACACTGCTAAGTATTCTCCCTCTGTATTCATGTGACATCATTTGGAACTGGTGACTGGTCACTAAGGCACCCAGCGCTGTATCTTGAAAGGAAGGGTAGTGAGTCACATGTCCCTTATATCTAGAAGTACTAGGCATTTAATTTGCTCCAGTGGGTAAAGGAGTGGTGGGGCATTGAATGGAATGCGAGTATAAGCAGTGGGGGAGAAAGGAATGTAGAGCACGGCCAAGGCACAAATTTACTTTAAGTCTCTCATACTTTTCCATAAAGATGCATTCATGTTATATAAATAGGAACACTCCACAGTGCATTGTGCCTGTTGGCGGGGTTTACTGTGTCGCAGAAATTTAAAGAGGACAGGTGACACAACTTCTCCTTTAAGCATTTTTATAAAGAATAATCAACAGTTACAATAATGTGGTATTCTTGTACCAAAGTTCAACTCTATACAACAAGCCCCTTAAAGATATTAACCTTAAGGCAGAGCAATAATGCAGGGCTTACATACAGGAGGTTGTCTCAACAGTGTTTCCTTACAGTATGTGTGTAACCATGAGGATCTTCGGAGGAAACTTCCCTGCAAGGGTACTGTCCTAGCAGATGCGGTGCACAGAACTGTATTAGATCAGATAGCTGGAAACTACCATTGGAGTGCCAAGTGGACTCCAAAGATGTCCGTGAGTGTCCCTATATGGTCCCTTCTCAACAGGAACCTCTCCCTGCCTACCTCTTCCTCACACATGGGTCTCTGTCTCAACCTGTAACTTCCCACACTGTAGCCCTGTAATTACACAGCTGGGTCTATATATAACCCTTCTGTGTCAAAGGTGGGCACCCAAATCTCAATAGAATTCTGTATCCAATAGGACACAGGCTCTTCCAAGATGGTACTTGGGGTCCATGGCAAAGGAAACACTGGTCCTATGTTAAGGTCCCCTACTGGCAATAACAGCGTTCAGGTGACCCTGTTGTTCACTACTGAATCAGAAAGCATTCTAGCAATCCTACGATCAGTGGCTGGCATTATACTGGTATAATACTGTTTTTTTTTTTTTTTTTGCTAGAATTAAAGAAGATCAAGATAGATATTTTCTCCATCACAATCTTCAGTGATACATTGGGAGATCTAAAAATGAAAAGGTCACTGTATTTATTATTAATGTAATACAAGTGAATGACAGAAAGGTTATATACATCAATGGAAAAGGCATAGATCTAAAACATTTTGACATTCTAGCTGTGGGATTTTCTATAGGCTGATTGAGAAAATAAAATTTAGATAGTTGTCCATTTATACCATTTCCTAGAATGTTTTGCAGACTTGATTCAAGCAATATTTAAGGACAACGTACTTTTTTTGCATTTCCCAGTAAAGAAGCCTGGATTTCTACAAATGCACTTTGACATTTTTAGCAGAAAGTGACATTAAACCCTCAGATTTTTTAACATAAAACAATACTGTAATGTGTGCCTTACTGTAATTTTGATTGCATATGATAAGCAAAACACCATAATGGTGACAAGTTCCTTTGGTGGCAAAAATGTTCCTCTCTATCCAATTTGTGCTCTTGTAGACCAAAGTAAACTGCACAAACAAGACCATGGAGGTCAAAATATAGCAAACTGTTGCCAGTGCCCAACTGGAACTATTACGTATTGTCCCTGGCATACAGTTTGAAGTATAACAAAAGGCAAAGTTTAAAAAAAAAATTTATATAGAGTTGTGGAGGGTTAGAATCTCTTTCAAGTTCATAAAGGCCGCTCACCACTTGAACATCCAGTGAATGTCCTCCACAGGTAACCTGTATTCTAATGGCCACTGCTGCAGGCTGGATGAAGGTGAATGAGGTGTAGGCTGTGCTGTCCTGGCTGGATGATGGCAGGTGAAAAGTAGGCTGGACTTCCTCCTTCTCTAAATGGTAAAATTATGGGTGCGTCTACACAGCGCCAAAATGAGTCCCCCATAAGGCTGTGCATGCACTGTGCATTATGGTCAGGTGGATTAATCTGGCCAATATTACGGTTTTAACAATATGCAGCCCCTTCACTATAAACATCATGTACCATCAGCCTTTTGTCAGTGTGTGTTGGAGTTAGTGTGAAGGACAGCTTACAGTGATTGCAGGGATAGACAGTTAGTACTAACATGGAGCTATAAAGTACCATATACAGTACTGTATAATGCCACTGCTCCATTTCAGTGATTTTGAGTGTGGTGGGTTACACAGAGGGTAGTGTGTTGGAGATGCAGCAGCATATGCTAATATACTGATAATGTGTCTTTTGAGCTGTAGATGGCGCTGTAGTGCAATGTTAGTTTTCTATGTGCATGTTTGTCTATGATATATACAGGAAGTTCTCTCTGTATGCTGTATAATGATGTATTCTGATATAATGTTCTTCTAAGCAAGTAAAACTTAATTCAGCATTCCTCAAGATCTCAGTGCTTCATGTAAACACATAACCAACAGTGTGTACCCCCATGTATTCCCTGTGCTGTTCAGTGGCAATAATGTTTCATTACTGTGGATTGCATTGTGGTGTGTGTACCACCCATTGTATTCACAGTGAATAGACCAAACAGTCCTTTTTGGGACTACTTTTTTCTGTGTGTGTCACTTCTTTGTAGCTACTACTCCCCATGTTTGTGCTGTTATATTTCTATTTTTTTCTTTCTTTAACATTTATCTTTTTTTTTACTTTTTAAAGTTTCTTTTTCTGAAAAAAATGTGCTTTGCTTAAAAATGTTTTTTTTTGGTTATCACATGTACCAATGCATTGTGGATTAACGCACGTCATCAGCAGCTCCAAATCTGTCCTGTTCTTCCACTCTTACACAGCTAATTTTTCCGTTGCCCTGCAGTCCCTCAGTGGGTAAGAGAGTCAGCATGGGGCCACACAGAGTAGGGGCAAGAGTAGGCTTCAACCTTGCTCTGAGTCTTCAAACGCCACCCTGTCATCTCCAGCTGTATCCTTGACCAGACAGGTTTCTCTTACCAAGCTGCTGCAATGCAAATAAAATGTGCCCTCATGCCCACTATCTTAATGCCAGCTTGGCAATATTACTGGCTTTCCAACTGGTGGAGTTCACAGTTTTGTGGCCTGTGTTGTACCAAAATAGCAGGTACCCAGATGCCATGTTTAGCCCAGGCCATCCCTGTCCTCCACCATCATGTGGAAGCTAATGTCTCCATGTCCCTGGACCACATGGCCAGCAGTCCACAGTACCACATCTCATTCATGATCCACTGGGTAACTCTGCTGGAGGCAGGTATAGATGCAGGACAGGCCACACTGCTAGACCTGGTGGTGCTGTCCGGTTTCCTCCAAATTGGTAATGGTCACAGCGCTGCCACCTCAACCTACCTCCTCAATTTTCAGTCGTTAGGACAACCAGTCTCCCCCAAGAGACCAAGAGGCTACCCAGACAAAATGCTCCCACGCTGTTTTGCAGCTGCCTGGGGGACTTAAGCCACATTGGTACGTATATGCTAAATGGCTCCTATAGCAAACACTAAAACTATGCCCCTGTTCAAACATCTGGCACCCCAGTCCTGACACATTCAGAATCACACGCTAGAAATGCTAGCGAGCACACTCATACACACTAGAGGTGATGGGCCTGTAAGTGTAAATGTGGGGTTGTAATGTGTTTTAGTGCACCCTATGTTGACATTTTCTTAAACTTTGTAGACAAGACAGTATGGTACTGAAGAAAGTGCAGCGAAGGGTGACTAAACTCATAAGAGGCATGGAGGAGCTCAGCTATGAGGGAAGATTAGCTGCACTGAATTTGTTCTCTCTGGAGAAGAGACAATTAAAGGGGGGACATGATCACCATGTATAAATACATAAATGGTCCATATATTGATCTTGGCGCCAAATTATTCACTTTAAGGTCATTGCAAAGGACAAGGGGACACTCATTGAGTCTGGAGGAAAAGAGGTTTAACCTGTGCATACGGAAATGATTCTTCACAGTTAGAGCTGTGAAGATGTGGAATAGACTCCCCCAGGAGCTAGTTCTAGCTAGCTCAGGTAATTGTTTAAAAAAAAAATCTGGAGATATTCCTAAATGCACAGAATATTACTGGATATTGAGTTCTTATAGATATATTAAGCATCAGAGATTGTTGATCCAGGGAATAACTTATGGGATCAGGAAGGAATTTGTTTCCCCTGTTGGAGCAAATTGAACAATGCTTTATATGGTTTTTTTGCCTTCCTCTGGATCAACATTCGGTAATTGTGTGCATAGCGTTCTGTTTAGGCTTTACTTCTTTTTTTCATATCTCTATTGGTTGAACTCGATGGACATGTGTCTTTTTTCAACCTGACTAACTATGTAATTATGTGACTGAAAGGAAGATCACAAGCTATGCGACGAAACATGTTTTACAGCTGTTTGACAAATTCCCCCCAGTTTTTTTATTAGTGTCAGGAAAGTTTAAGCTGGCCATACTTGGGTATTTTTGGAGCATTCATACAATTTTCTGTCAGTTATTGTGCACACATCAATTATTATTTTTATCCATAGGGAGTTAAAACATTGAAGAAGGATACAACTATTTTTGGTTTGTTATCTACATGAATAAAATTGTAAATCACAATGCAAATAAGCAGTTTAGTGAAAATATCACATGTAAGAAGATTCTTCTATGAGTTCATATATATAGCGTTTATGCAGTGTCTTGCCGGATATTGATACATAAACTATTTCTTTTAAAATTAACACAAAGCTGGTTTCATAAGAAAAAAAAACAACTTGTGTTTTTGCTAAATCTATGCGTTTATGATATTATTAAAGTACAGTTTAAATGTGAATGTTTTTGTTGTACATTTTCCAGTTCAATTCTAAAAGGTAAAGATTTCCTATAGTTGTCAGCACCATCTTGGGATGACAACGCCAGGGGGCGTGCGCGCGCAGAAAAAAAATGACGTGTATTTACGTGATCCCGCCGGGAGCTGACAGCTGTGCGCACGTGAAATGGCGGTGGGCAGACAGCAGCTAGTTAAATACTACAACGGTCAAACAGAGGATTTCGTTTGTACACATTGGCCCCTGTTCACATCTGAGCATTCGTCGCTTGTAGCCAAACTACTAACAATTACAAAAAGACATAAGCTACTTTTGGGCAAAATTTCGTTTCGGCTTTATTGACTGACATCTTTAATATTTGTTTTTCACTTGTCACGCTTTCCGCAAAAGAAGCAGCTCCCCTCCTCTTTGTAAACACGCCTGAAAAAATGCAGCAAAAGTGCTCTCAATAACACATATTGACAAGCGTAAAACAATTAAAAATTAAAAATAAAAAGCCTAAAAACACTGATGCTGAGGTGTGAACGGAGCCTCAGAAGCCTCAGAAAGAGAAAAAGAAAAGGTGTGTGCAACATGAATTATGAATTTGGTTGTTATTAAAACCAGCAAGTTGTACTGTTACTAATGCTAATGTTTCATGTAATAAGGATGATTGTGATACAAGCATGGCCATTGTGGTTTTCTAGAATATTGTGCTACAAGAGAACATAATGGAGTGTAAGTGGTAGGAAATTAGACCTGACTTTTAAGTGGGATATATAGACCATGTTAGAAAATAATAATAATAATGATATATATTTTTTATATGTATTGCATACCTTGTGTTCATTTGCACTGTTTCTTTGGGAAGCGTACTGTTTTGGGTTTTTCCTTTTTTAGGAAAGTTGTTGAACTACCGTAAGTACCAATAAGTCATATGAGGACATGGGGCAGATGGTAACATTTGATTGTGTATTGTGGTGTGCTGATTTTTAAACTATATGTATTAATACACAGCATACATAGTTTACAGTTTTTTTTTTAGTTTTCCCTGGAAATAATGTACCTAGAATATTCCTGGTCTACAAAACTGACCATTTGTACCATGAAGACCAGTGTGTTAACCCCTTCGTGACTGACGACGTACAGTGTACGTCGCCAGCATCGGGGCTGTTTAAACAGACTCCCGGCGATACAGAACTCTCTATGTGCTTTGGGTGCAGTCCAAGCTGTGCTAAAGCATGCCTGAAGCAGAAAGGTGTGAATAAGTTCTTATGCAGAACTATCAACAAGTACCTCACAGAATACTTGTCAGACCTGCCAGGCGGATAGAAGATGTTTGGTCTATTTAGCCAGTACCTCTGTGCTGGCAACCTGGTGAGGCCTTCCAAGATGCAACCTAAAGTGACACTAAACCAGTGGTTCTCAACCTTTCTAGTGCCGCGACCCTTTAATAACAAAGTCCAAGTTGTGGCGACCCCTAACAGTAACATTATTTTCGTTGCTCCTCCATCGCTGTAAAGTAAACCTTTCCCTGCTCTGGTATTTTTTTTTCTGACATCGGAGCCGCCGGCCGCCGTCAGTCAGAAAAAAAAACAGCATGGGAATGCATAGCTAGATTCCTATTGGCTATTTCAATTTGCAATATCCATTAGCAAGCTGGCTTTTGCACCCGCCCTCTGCTGCTGTCAATCACTAGAAGAGGACCCGATGGAGAACTTCAGGTCCCCTTCTGCTGATTGACAGAAGCAGACGGCGGGTGCAATAGCTAGTTTGCTATTGCAAAGTGAAATAGCCAATAGCAATCTAGCTTGCATTCCTATGCTTTTTTTTCTTCTTTTTTTCTGACTGATGGCGTGGGCGGGTTCGATGTCAGGAAAAAAAAAACCAGAGCAGGGAAAGGGTGGCCGGGAGCCGCTATCTAATAGAGGGAGACTCCCGGAGCGTCCGGGAGAGTTGGGATATCTTTAGGCGACCCCTGGAAAATCGTAATTCGTCCCCCGACGGGGTCGCGACCCACAGGTTGAGAACCGCTGCACTAAACTCAGGAGTTAAATCTTAAAAATGCATTTAAGTACCTTACATATTAACAAAAAAAAATTCTTATTTGTGTATCCCTTGACTGTAGATCCTGAAATCATCTCTGCATTGGTGCTGACACTGTCCTTCCTTCTGGAGGGTGGCGACTTTTGTTCCCCATGGCCCCCATGTGTGTTGTAATGTAGCCACCGCTCCAAGCTAGCTCCTGTGATGGACTACACCTGTGCCGCCCTAACAGGGGCATAGAATATGAGATGCATAGCCTCAGTTAATATTAGCATTGTTATATAGGTTAGAATTTATATAGTGTGATTTGCCTAACTATTTTCTCATAGCTAAATTCATGTCTTATCCTATGCTGCCATCTAGTGGCCTTTTGTTGTAACAAACATGCTTTCTGTAATTATTCCTCATGTGACGATGTATTTCCCCCTAGTGTAGCCCCATCCTTCTTCCTGTGTGCAGTACTTCCTGTGTCATGGCACAGCTACTAGCCACATGTAACAAGGACACACATGTAATCTGCACAGTACGTAGGAAAGGCATCATTTTCTGACCGCACAATACTATAACCGTTCAACTGCTGTTCCTATTATCTGCTGTAACCCTGATGTTAAAGAATAAACACCTCTTTTGAATGAATCGGTATTGACGAGTTCAGCTATCTGACGAGGATTGTCCGCAGTGAGTATATCTGCTTATACAGGCCAGGCAT
>NW_017306296.1:1645480-1658204 GCF_000935625.1 Nanorana parkeri | reverse complement strand
TTGTTATTGCATTATATGCATGTTCTCCTTTTATGTCTTTCAGATTTTCAAGACATCAAAGCAAATTGCACGGTTATTTATTTGCATAACTACCGTTGTATTATGTAGATAGTGGCATTATCATGCCAGACGGGGAGTGTGCCGCCCCAACAGGGGCATAGAATATGAGATGCATAGCCTCAGTTAATATTAGCATTGTTATATAGGTTAGAATTTATATAGTGTGATTTGCCTAACTATTTTCTCACAGCTAAATTCATGTCTTATCCTATGCTGCCATCTAGTGGCCTTTTGTTGTAACAAACATGTTTTCTGTAATTATTCCTCATGTGACGATGTATTTCCCCCTAGTGTACGCCTCTTCCTTCTTCCTGTGTGCAGTACTTCCTGTGTCATGGCACAGCTACTAGCCACATGTAACAAGGACACACATGTAATCTGCACAGTACGTAGGAAAGGCATCATTTTCTGACCGCACAATACTATAACCGTTCAACTGCTGTTCCTATCATCTGCTGTAACCCTGATGTTAAAGAATAAACACCTCTTTTGAATGAATCGGTATTGACGAGTTCAGCTATCTGACGAGGATTGTCCGCAGTGAGTATATCTGCTTATACAGGCCAGGCATAGAGGTCTCAGCAAGGGATATATTTCGCTATCACAACGATCGGAGTCAGAATAACACCTTTATTACAAATTAGCTAATGAAACAGGACATTGTCGTCCATCACAGGAGCGAGCTCAGAGTGGTGGCTACTTTACAACACACATAGAGACCATGGCTCCTAACTCTACACTATCTGAGCTTCCAAACTGTGGGACTTATATGTACAGAGAGTGGGCTCGCCGGGAGGCCACCCTTCCTTCTTAGGGCTCATTTACAGAGGCGTGTTAGCATACTCCCATCTACCCTGGATCACCCTACCAGAAGCTGGCAGAATTATGTGTATGTGTAAAATAATGATATTGGCTATAGTATTCATTTATTCTAGCCGCTACAATGAATTCACTTGCATACATGCATGCATTTACACAGGTATCCATGTGTATGCATGTAAATGATGCCAGACAGCCCCTCTCTGAACGCAGGTTTGGGAGTCGGGACATTTCATTTTTATGCCCCTGATACAGATCTAAATCTGACAATGTGCATGGACACATCGGCTAAAATAGAGCTGTGTGCAGAGGCATAGAAAAAAAATGCCTACAAAAACTGTTTTTAACTCCACCTGTGTGCACGTGGCTTTCAGGGCTCAGCAACGCACCTGAAGCCCAGATATCAGCTTAAATTACAACTGAAGTGAAAACATTTTTCTTTTGTTTTGTATGGAATGTAGAGGGATTAGAACACCTTCAGGTTTTTATTGCGGTCCTTGTACCTGATAGGGAGATTCGCCCTCTCTGTCCTGGTGACCGTTCTCACCGAAAGAGAAAGAAAATCCCACATTTTGGGTGGTCACCGGAACATGACTATATGGGAAATCTTCCAATGATGTAAAAGGAGGACTCTGATGTAAAAGGAGGACTCTGATGTAAAAGGGGGGACTTCTGATGTAAAATGGGGAGTTCTGATGTGAAATGGGGAACTCTGATGTAAAGGGGGGGTTTTTTGTGTGTGTGTGTGTGTGTGTGTGTGTTATCTGCTTGCACCCGGACCATAATAAATGATAATATCGGGGTGTGTTCGGTGTGACAGTGAGGTGCAGGAAGCGCCGTGTCCCCTGTGCCAGTGACGGAGGTTACCCGACAGTTTACAGGCAGTGGGCGGCGGTGGAGGGGAGTTGATGAGCTCTCACTTCCTCATACACACGGTGTGTCATCATGGTGGCTTCTCGGGGAAGAGCGGCTGCAGCTCGGTGCGGCTTTCCAGCGGACACGGCGGTGTCGATGCGGCCTCGGCCTGGCACAAGAGCCGGCCTAACCCTGCTGTTGGTTAGCTGGGTATCCGGGCTGTGCGGAGCGGCCCAGGAGCAGAGCTCCGTCCCGGCTGTCACCTCCGGGAACTGGACTGAGCTGCTGCAAGGACACTGGATGGTGGAATTGTGAGTACGGGGTGACAGGACATGCACCGTGCACTTGTTATGGTTGTTGGGGCCTATTCCTATTGTGCCGTTCTGCTGCATTATGTTTACATATGTACCATATGGTAATGTGCATTGTGTGAGGGAGCCCATGTATATCAATGTCACCATAGGAGACAATGTACTGAACATGCAGAAAGTTTCCTGAGGCAGCGCACCACAATGCATGGTCACGTGTGTTGGGGTGATGTTTAACCCCTTCAGTACCGGGGTGTTACACCCCCTTCCTGGTCTGGCTATTTTTCAGTATTCAGCGCTGCGCTACTTTGACTGACCTTTATTCCATCATGCAACGCTGTACTGACATTAATTTTATATTCTTATTCGGCAACACATAGAGCTTTCTTTTGGTGGTATTTAATCACCACTGGGGGTTTATTTTTTTTTGCTATATAATGAAAAATGTTCCCGAAAATTTGAGAAAAACCTGTTTTCCCTACATTATATTATGAAACGTTTATTATTACCCAATTTTTTTGGTCAAATCTAAAAGATGGGGTCACAGTGGGTAAATAAAATCCTTTAGGATATCCTGCTGCACTCCTTACCAAAGAACCCCTGAAGGTGGGCGCTGAAGTGACTGGGTGCTGAAGACAACATGCGTCCATAAAGGACGGACATTTGACCACAATGTTTGGCGTGCTGGTGATATTTTGTTATACGTTTGGTGGAGTGCGCTGCCATCTGCATTCACTTCAGCGCCCACCTTCAGGTGCACCTTTTTGTTCCCCATGGTTCTTTTGTCTACTTTTGTTCCCCATGGTACCTGTCTTGTTGTAAAGTAGTCACCGCTCCAAGCTCGCTCCTGTGATGGACTGCAATCTCAATACTAATTAAAAGCTAAACGTGAGATTTTAGTCTATCACAGGACTGAGCTTGGAGCGGTGACTCCTTTACAACACACACAGGGACCATGGGGAACAGGAGTAGCCCCCCTCCAGAAGGAAGGACAGTGTCAGCACCAATTCAGAGATGATTTTAGGATCTACAGCCGAATCATGCACAAATACACACATGCACATTGTCACACAACATACAAGAGATCGGGTGGCTATAGAATGCCATCGCCGGCTGTTTAAAATGCTTAAAGGAGAACTATGGTGTTAAGTCTTTTCCCCATAGTTCTCCTTAGGGTAACGGGAGGACACAAACTAGCGTCCTCCCGTCACCCTAGGCTCAGTATAGCGCAAGCTGTAGCTCGCGGTATACTGAGACGTCGCAGTATACCGCGAGCAGCTGCTCGCGGTATACTGAGATGCCGCAGCTGAAGCGGATCCCGACAATTGTGCTGGGATCCGCCCAGCTGCTCCTATCTAAAGGCAGAGCCAGCTGTACCCGCCCCCTCCCCCGTCCGTTCCGCCAGTCAGTACTGGCGGATCGGAGGTGGGAATCCAGCCCCTCCCCTGTCACGGCAGAGAGCCGTGACAGGATCGAGAGGTGAGCGAACGCCGTCATGTGTTCGCTCACCCCCCGATCTACTGAGCCGACCTGTGACAGTTTCATTGTCACAGGTCGGCTAGAACTATGAGGTGAGTGAGAAGCACTCGCCTCATAGTTCTCTTATAAGGCTACCCGTGCGCATGCGGGAGCAGGAAACTATGTTCAAAAACGCCCACCCGCATTCAAGAGTGACGAGCGAACGGGAAGGGGGTCAAATGGCAACCCCCCCGGCTTCAAGGTGCTAACCCATGTAAAGTATGCGTTGTGATAACAGGGATGCAGAAGTGTAAACAGGCACTTTAGGCGGAACAATGCCCTCCATACTTACCTCTCTTCCACTGATATGACATATGCGAGCTCCTGCGCTGGCACCCTCATCTTCTCCCCGGGCTTATTCCTGGTTCGGATCTTCAGGCATCTTGATTGTTTGGGCCAGAATGGCATAAACCTGACATGTGTACAGGAGTTCATTCATCCCATCACCGTGGCGTGTTGAGGATCTACAGGTGCAGCCATGTGTTTTGAACAAGACAAAAATGCTCAGGTCCCCCATTTACAATAAACAGCATGGATGTGAAATCTCTGCCACCGGTCTATTGCATTCTGATCTAAAGCTCCATTCAGACGAATACACGCTGTACGAATACACGCGGAGCCTCTCTAAACAAAAAAACTATGCACTTTAATGTGCATTGTTCAGACTATTGCAGGGGTCGCGCGGTACAAAACAAAATAGTGCAAGCGCGATAATAGGGCGGAATCCGCACGTCCGTGGCTATATAATAGACGCAAACGAGCAGAATCTGTGCAGTTGTTTCACATATAGAGTTTGCTTCCCATGCGGTCTTCCACTCGGGATACCCAAATGCTCTACGTGAATGGAGCCTAAAGGTGATTGTACAATCAGATTGGTATATGCTGTCATGTTTAGCGTTAAAGTTTATTTTGTTTTGTTTAGGATTGGAATAGGGCTGCAACAACTAATCGACATAATCGATTAATCGGCTTCCGATCAGTTGGCCCTGTTCACGGCTCCACACACGCTGTGCGCTGCACCTCCTCATCACCTCACGCTTGTCGCTGCCAGACCCGCCCGCATCCACGCTCTTCACACCGCACCTCCTCCCCGCCTTACTCTCGCTGCCCGCCCACATCCACGATCGGCACAGGGACGCGGGGAGATGTAGTAAGTTAGTAAACTCCTGTAAGTCTACTTTTTGCTGCTTCCCATTGGGGAGACTTTCTTTCACTTTCTGTCCCAGAGACACAACAGGCTCCAGCGGTCTAAGGACCAGGACATCATCACGCCCAGTCACTTGCATTGGACGTGAGGATGCAGCCGGAGTGGTACGGGCACTGAGGCTCAGGTGAATATATCTTTTTTTATTTTAGACCCTAGGGGGTAGCCCCTCTGCAATGGTTAATTTTATACATAGCTGGAGTTCTTCTTTAAAAGTGGACATATACATAAAAATATGACTGCCTAACAGGTATTGTGACAAAGCGATTAGTATTATTTTTTGGGATGGAATGTGACATGTAAATACTTTCTGTTTTAAGAAAGGCTGTAGGGGTAGAAGCAGTATGAACCTTGTGGTGTTAGTTTTAGGCAGCACTTTTAGTGTAAGGCTCCATTCACACGGGCCAATCTGGCATTAACCTTGACAAGAGATAAAATCCATTTGTGATCATTCTGTCTCATATACTGGCTGCTCTGGTATGTGTTAGTGACATTTGTTAGAAACAGTTCCTTTGATGTCTTATCTTCGTCTTGTGATCTCTTGGCTGAACACTGAATATAAACTGTATCAAGTGCATAGAACAAAGTTGGCCAGTGTAGCATGCTGCTGTACGTTTTTTATTTGGCCCAGCAGTTCATTTCTCAAGACAGCCCCAAGAGGACCATCAATTACACCACGTGTTTTGGCCAGTGCCTTTGGCTTAGATATTGGTCACCAAAGAATTGTTAACACACAGATTTTTTAACACAAAAACAATACTGTAATGTGTGCCTTGCTGTAATCCATGGTTGTTTCCCTTCTCTTTGCTGCTCTTCCTTTTAAATCCTCATGTCTTCTCATGCTGGGGGAGAACTTCCCTTTTCAAGCTCAGGGCCTCTTCCTGTAGTGCTGGCGCAGGTTACAAGCCTATACAAACTTATACACAGACACCGTGTATCCATTCCTGAGACAAGGCAGTCTTCTGCAAAACAGAAGTTCTGCCCAGCATGAGAACAGATACAGATTTAAAAGGAAGAGCAGCAAAGAGAAGGGAAACAACCATGGATTACAGTAAGGCGCACATTACAGTATTGTTATATGTTAAAAAATCTGAGGGTTTAATGTCACTTTAAGAGTCCCATAATTTGTAAATTGTGCCCATTCACACCAGAGAGTTGTGTCGGTTGTTCACAAAATCAGTGTGAAAAAGTAGTGTGTGCGCTAGTTTTCATTACCACAACCCATGGCACTACAGTACCGCACATTGCGCTGCATGCACAGCCACTGGGGAATGTGTTGGGGTGCCATTCATATGAATGGCGATGCAAAGCACCTAGTGCATGTTACTGCACGCCAGGCGCATTGTGTGATAGCGTGCGCTAAATGCATGGTATCGTACATTTAGCACAACACAAGTATTGGCTGGCCCTGAAGCCTAACTAATACCCCAAAAACCCTCCCATAAGGGATTGTTTTAGTTTAAGATCACATCCAAGGAGCTTTCAGCGGCTGGCGGTATTGTGGATAAAATCTAGAAATGCAAATTTCGACCGGCAAAAATTATAACTTGTGTGGGGGAATTTTGTGTTGCCTTGGACAGCCCAATGACCCGGAAGGAGGTCCATCCTTGGTTGTGTGATCAATAGTTATCTTGTCTGTGAGAAAACATGTGTAGGAGAGGTTAGTATTAAGGCCCCATAGTATAACAGTATCCAGGGTGTAGACCCAGAAGGCCTCTTTGTGTAGTAACTGGAGATCCCTATTGCCTCCCCTGTATTTGGGCTGAATGTGGTCAATGGCCATCCCCCTCAGCTCATGTGTCTGGTGTTTATGTTCAGCGAAGTGAACTGCTACTGGTTTATTCGTGTCTGGTTCCTCACCAGATTCAACCTTCTTAATGGTGGTCCCGATGTCACTACGGTGTTTCTGGAACCTTCTTTTAAATGGACCTTTGGTCTTACCCACATACACCACAGAGCATGGGCATTTAAGCATGTAAACCACATAGTATAGTAATACCTTGGTTCACGAACGCTTCTATTCGCGAACAATTCGGTTTGCGAACAGGAAGTTCGGCAAAATTTTGCTTCCGTTTGCGAAATCCGCATCGGGTGACAAACACGACCGCAACCATCTTCCCCGCTCTGACACATGGTCATGGCTTCCTCTAGTCGAGATCGGGGTTTGATTACAGTTTGATTCAGTTCACGATCAATTCGGTTCGCGACCAGAATTGTGGAACGAATTAAGTTCGTGAACCAAGGTACCACTGTATAGTTGTTTTGCCTGAAGAAGAGACCAGACGGTCTTGAAAGGTTGCTAAAGTTATATGACGCTTTGATGGGGTTTTCTATCTATCTATCTATCTATCTATCTATCTATCATATTCTAAAAGGTGTGATCAATAGTTCCCCATGTGTAGATAAGGCCTGTTTTTCTCCGTCACAGATCTGAAAACACACATTCAAAGAACTTTACCCACCATTTAATGTCTCCCAAAACAGTTATTTTCAAGGTGCGCCAACTGTTGAGATTGCCAGTGAGCTTATTTCAGCTCTCAACTGAACCTTCAAGATCCCAAATGGCTGGTGTCGTGGTTGATCACATGTGCAGCACCACGGCAACTGCAAACCAAATAGAGGTTAAAGGAGATCTATGAGGTGAGTGCTTTTCACTCACCTCATAGTTCTAGCCGACCTGTGACAATGAGACTGTCACAGGTCGGCTCAGTAGATCGGGAAGTGAGTGAACACATACCGGCGTTCGCTCACTTCTCCATCCTGTCACGGCTCTCTGCCGTGACAGGGGAGGGACTGGATCCCCCCCTCCCCGCTCCGATCCTCCAGGGCTGACTGGCGGAACGGACAGCTCGTGTAGCTTGCGGTATACTGAGCTTTGGGTGACGGGAGGACGCTAGTTTGTGTCCTCCCCTTACCCTTAGAAGAACTATGGGGAAAAGCCCTAACCCCATAGTTCTCCTTTTTAAGATGGCGCCTTCCTTGGCTGTAAGGGATTGGAGGGTGTAGTTGTGCTTTAAGTTCTTGCAGCATGTGACACAGCAAGGTAATACAGAACAATCAGTTCTTCAGATATCTACATGTGAGAAGACTGAAAATACAGTTTGGGCGACAAGTATAAAACAATGCTTAGGAGTTTTGGCTGACTTTCATCTGCTGCAGGTTTTTTTCTGGGTCAGTGACTCCGAAGTATTGAAAGACATCACTGCCAAACAGCTAGCAAAGGGAACCTCTGTATACTTGTCTCATGACAAGTGTTCTTCAAATCAAAACCAATGCTAGGTAATAATAATATGTAGGGCTGCAACAACTAATCGACATAATCGATTATAATCGATTATTGAAAAAGTTGTCAACTTTTTCAATAATCGATTAATCGGCTTCCGATCAGTTGGCCCTGTTCACGGCTCCACACACGCTGCGCGCCGCACCTCCTCCCCAACTCACGCTCACCGCTGCCAGACCCGCCCGCATCCACGTTCTACACGCCGCACCTCCTTCCCGCCTCACACTCCACGATCGGCACAGGGACGCGGGGAGATGTAGTAAGGAGGAGCAGGTGTGGGGGGATGACAGCCGCCGATAGACAGGCCCGATCTCAGAAGCAAGTTGCTGGAAGACTGCTCAGGTAAGCCTGCACTTTCCCACACATGGTGCTCTATAATGTATTGCTGGGATTTGTATTCCTCTATAGCTGATGGTACGTTGTGCTGTATATTACATAGAGCATTGTACCATCAGCTATAGAGGAGTACAAATCCCAGCAATAATACATTATACAGCGCAATGTGGAATTCCACCAGCTATAGAGGAGCACAACAAATCCCAGCAATAATACATTATACAGTGGTGCAATGCCGAATACCACTGGCTATAGAGGACTACAAAACCCAGCAACAGTACATTATACAGCGCAATGCAGAATACCACCAGCTATAATGTACTATTGCTGGGATTTATTGTGCTCCTCTATAGCTGGTGATATTCTGCATTGCGCTGTATATTGTACTATTGCTGGGATTTGTAGTCCTCTATAGCCGGTGCCATTCTGCATTGATTGCTGTATAATTTTACACTTTCCATTTCACTATATTGCACACCACACTTTTTTTTTTTTTATTCCACCGCTCCAAGCTTGCTCCTGTGATGGAGCGCAATCTCAATACAAACTAGTAGTCCCATCAGTGGAGCCATTTTTTAACATTTATTTTATTGTTTATCCGATTAACCGATTAATCGAACTTAATAATTGGCTAACCGATTTTGAAAATAATCGTTAGCTGCAGCTCTAATAATATGACCATTTCCTTTTACTGCACTGCAGAGTTCTATTTCTTCATACCCAAGGAGACTTAAAAGCCAAACTCCTGGAAAAACACCGTACCCTATAATCCTAGTGTGTATTTATAAAAAAAAAAAAGTTTTAAATACCTTTTTAAAATATATATTTTTTATATCAGCTGCTTCTCATCCTCTCCATAGCAGCACTTGGAACTCCAAGAATCTGCAAAGTTTATCCTTGCAGTGGGACTACTCCCGCACTGCAAGGGTTGTCTGCTTACTTTGGTCTAGGGTCTCAAATAAAGAAGATATACTCGCCTGATCCTCGATTCCGCCTGGCTGCTAAACCGGTCCCGCAGCTACTTCTACCCCGGGCTCCGGCGGTCTAAGCCCTGCTGCTGTCATCTCACCTGTATTAGATGTGAGGATGCCAAGAGACATACCACAGCAAGACCAGACGGGGAGAGAGGTGAGTTCTAACTGCCTGGGGACCGAGGATCAGGTGAGTATCTTTTGTATTCCAGCCTCTAGACCAAAACGAGCTTCACTGCAAGGGTTAACTTAAAAAAATGCAGTTCTTCTTTAACTACCTGCTGTCCGGCTGTTGTAATTAAACGGCCGGACAGCGGCTTCTTGAGGGCAGGTGGGCGTCTTTAGACGTCCTATCCCGTTCCGCTCGTGCCCGCCACTAGGTGGCGAGCACGAGTGGGAAACCGGCTTTTAATGTAAACAGCCAGCGATTGCTGTTTACATACAAGTGTTCGGGCGTCTGTAGAGACGCCTGATCGCTTGTAATATCCGTGTGCGGGCCCCCCCCTCCGTCGCCGCCGCCGCTGCTGGTGAGCCCGGGACCAGCACAGCAGCTCTGTGGCCGGAGATCAAACGGAGGTCAGTAAACGAGCTCCGTTTGATCTCCTCTCCTGCTCTGAATGCAGGCAGTGATGTGTATTACATCACTTCCTGTATTCAGTGTCACTCTCCGGTACAGAAACCGGAGAGAAGCTGGTGAAGCAGGTCTCTGCTTCATCAGCTTCTCTGGGGGTCCCTAGGTGACATTAGGGGTCTTAGGACCCCTGTTGTCTCCATAAAGAGCACCTGTCACTACAAATTGGCTATCACATAGGGAGCTTGCTTGCTCCATGTGTGATAGCAATAAAGTTCAGTGAAAAAAAAACAAGGTTTAAAAAAATTTGTTAAAAAAAATAGTAATCACATATCAAAGCAATAAAAAAAAAAAATTAAAGTCCCCCGCCCCCAAATGCACACGCAAACATACGTCAAGCCCGCCTACGTGCAAAAACGCTGATTACATCCATTGCGCCGCACATGTTACATATCGCCGCGAACATTGGAATGAGAGCAATAGTTCTAGGGTCATCAATTACTGATAACACTAAACTGATGAGCGGTAAAAGCTTTGAAAGCGGCGGCTACGGTCAATTTTGAGTATGGTAGTTTTTTGCGATTTAACGGGTGCGCGCAATTTTAAAGCAATTAAAAAACATTTATTACCCAATTTTTTGGTAAAATATAAAAGAAGGGGTCACGTTGGGTAAATAGAAGAAGAAAATAATGTCACCAGCACACCGTAGTAATCAATAATCTGAGCCTGATGAAGGGGACCCCCTGAGGCTCCGAAAGCGCTTGCATTGAATGGCAATTTGCCATTAAATGGATTATTGATTTATTACTACGGGGTGCTGGTGACATTATTTTCTTCTTCTGTGGTATACACGGTGCCGTCCGTGGTCACTACAAGCACCCACCCACATGGGTTCTCTCCGGTAAGGAGTGCAGCAAGAGCTCTGTTTCTTAACGTTGGGCAAATAGACACCAAACATGTTTGGTGTCTATTTACCCGACGTGACCCCGTCTTTTATATTTTACCAAAAAGTTGGGTAATAATGTTTTATAACATAATGTAGGGAGAACAGGTTTTTTTTCAAAATTATCGGTACTTTTTTTATTATACAGTAAAAAAAAAAACCCGTAGTGGTGATTAAATGCCACCAAAAGAAAGCTCTATCTGTCCCCAAAAAGCGGTATAAAATTAATTTCAGTAAAGCGTTGCATGACGGAATAAATGTCAGTCAAAGTACCGCAGCGCTAAATACTAAAAAATGGCCTGGTCAGGAAGAGGGTATAAACACCCCGGTCAGCAAGTGGTTAAATTGGGAGAGGGGGTAGAACAGTGTGAACATGCTTTCCGGAGGGTCAGCAGAGGGATGGCCTCATCAGTGTGCTGCTTCTCCTTCATTGTCCATTCAACAGTCAGGGGAGGAAAAGTGCAGAAGGAAGCAGACCTACAGAATCCATGTTTTCCTATTGTCCCTATCAGTGTCATTACTGTGATTGTGACCCCAAACACACCTCCAAGACGACCAAAGCCTTGCTAAAGACGCTGAGGGTAAAGGTGATGGACTGGCCAAGCATGTCTCCAGACCTAAACCCTGTTGAGCATCTGTGGGGCATACTCAAATGGAAGGTGAAGAAACGCAAGGTCTCCAACATCCACCAGCTCCGTGATGTCATCATGGAGGAGTGGAAGAGGACTCCAGTGGCAACCTGTGAAGTTCTGGTGAACTCCATGCCCAAGAGGGTTAAGGCAGTGCTGCAAAATAATGGTGGCCACACAAAATATTGACACTTTGGGCCCAATTGAGACATTTTCACTTAGGGGTGTACTCAGTTTTGTTGCCAGCGGTTTAGACATTAATAACTGTGTGTTGAGTTATTTTGAGGGGACAACAAATGTACACTGATATACAAGCTGTACACTCACTACTTTACATTGTAGCAAAGTGTCATTTCTTCTGTGTCGTCACATGAAACGATATAATAAAATATTTACAAAAATGTGAGGGGTGTACTCACGTCTGCGAGATACTGTATATGTGAAGGCACCATCTAGCACCAAAGGCCCAATTTTAAAGCACCTGTTAGTTTCATCCAAAGCCTGCAAAAGAGGCACCATCATTTATCCCCAAAAAATCACTAAATTACCAATACACAATTACCGGCAGTTTAAATGTCATTTTTTTCTTTATAAATGTAATATTTGCTTCAGCAGGTTCTATACATCATACAGATGCGCCACTTTACGGTCAGTGAAAGGGGACCAGCCATGCTGATTGGCCAGGAAGCCGGCTTCTCAGCCAATAAGGAAGCTGGGAGGCGGGTCATTACCTGCCGCCCAGCTTCCTAATTGGCCGGAAAGCTGGCTCCATGCTGTTTGGCTGGATCGATGCTGATTGCCAATCGGCATGGAGCTGGCTTCCTGGCCAATCGGGAAACCAGGAGGCGGGTCATTACCCACCAGCCAGCTCCATGCTGTTTGGCCGGCTCCATACTTATTGGCTGGGAAGCTGGCTTCCTGGGCAATCAGCAGGAAGCTGGGTGGCGAGTCATTTCGTGCCTCCAGGCTTCCTGATTGCCCGGGAAGCCTGCTCCATATTTTCTAGCGATACCTCCTGGTATCAGTGAAGGTATTGGAGGTACTGGTACTCGCCGAAATACTCAGTATCTGGAGCCATTGAAGCACACATGGCTTGAGTAGCTTTGGCCAGGGAATATAAACACAGCAGGTAGTGGGTGTGTGCAATAGCCAGTTTGCTATTGGCTATTGCAATTTGAACTAGCCAATAGCTGGCTGGCTATTGCACCCGCCCCCTGCCTGCTGTCA
>NW_017306296.1:1582174-1645231 GCF_000935625.1 Nanorana parkeri | reverse complement strand
GCAATAGCCAGCCTGCTATTGGCTAGTTCAAATTGCAATAGCCAATAGCAAACTGGCTACTGCACACACCTCCCCCCAACACCTGACAGCCGGACTGTGTCTTCTCCGATGCCCACTGCCTCTGCCAATACAGGCGGGGGAGAGCAGTGGGATCAGAGGTGACAGACTGCAGCGGGGAGGAGAGCGGCAGAGTCGGTGGTGTTGGCGGCTGAGCTGAATTGCAGGGGGGGCGACGACGACGACGACAACAACACACTGTCTGAGCAGAGTTACGGCGGTGGGGGGGGTCACATCTGAGCAGAGTTCCAGTGGCGCTGGAGGGTGGAGAATGGCTGAGCTGAATCAACTAATCGTAATTGACTAATCGATAACAAGAATCGTTCACAACAATTCTCATTATCGATTTAATTGTTGCAGCCCTATTTAGAAGATTTTTAAAGTGACTTTCTGGGCAAAACCTGTTTTTCCTTTTAGTTTTAGATTAGGAAAGGGTTATATGCTCTGTCAAATTTTTACTACTATCTGTATCCCCATAGATTCCCTTAGCACTGGTCACCATTGTCACTGAAAAAAAACAAAAAAGTGATGGGAAATCCAAAATTTTAGAACTATCCTCAGAACAAGTGGTAAAGGGGACATCTTCTATGGGGACATCTGGTCTGGCAACAACTGTCTAGGGAATATGGGAACTTTCCTCTGACCTCCTTTTAGTCTCAGGGACAGGAAATTAAAGGAAATAGTGGTGCGGTTGATTGCACTGCAAGGGGTAAGTGCATTGGGGTGCCATTCAAATGAATGGCACGCAATGCACCTCCCGCACTGTAATAGCACGGGAGGTGTGTTGTACGGTCCTGTGTGTTAATTGCATGGAGGTGGTATGAACGAGGGGGGGTCAGGGGCCATTAGGATTGTTTGGCTAAGATTGCTTTTTTTTTTTTGACTGAAGTTGAAACTACCAGTCTGGACTTCTCTTCCTCTGGCAATAAAAATACATGGCGGATTTCTTTATTGAATGATACCGCATGATCTATTGAATTTTATTTGTCAGAAGAAAATAGATGACAATCAAATGTAAACGTGATTTCATCCGAGGCTTCACTAGGATTATTGTTTAAAGAAGTGTTTTATTCTCCTAATCTTGGTGGCTACAGGATAATCTGACAACAGAATGTCAAGCCAAAGGGATCAGGAGTGGTCTGAGCATGATGATTGTGTGTGTGTGTGTGTGTGTGTGTGTGCCTGTATCTAGCAGAATATAATATTGTTAGTACAATTCCCCATAATTCCACTGTTTTCAAGTTCTACGGTTGCCAAGGACCCGACAGAGTGTAGTGGGGGACGCAGCCATCTGACAGACCCGCAAATGTTGAATGCTGAACATCCCTTTGGGGGCGTAGTTCTGCAAAAGAGCGAAGGTCATCAGCGGCTGCCAGGGTGCTAAGTATTAGGCATCTTCTTTTGCAGGCAACAGTTTCCATTCCTGGATAGTGACCTTCATAGAAAGTCCCTTTTAAAATGCTTTTCTGTTGTGCTCTTACTGAATACATGTTCTCAACTCCCATCCAAATTCTGTGCGTTGCCCCTGATTTTCCATTATGTAGAACACATATGGGGAAAACAGATACAAGTCAGTGACTCCTTCATTGTAGTTTTGTGGGAAGGACAGAGACACTCTCCAAAGATCAGCCACACAAAGACCAGCGTAAGGGAAGTCAAAAATGTATTTGAATGAAGTAAATACAAAAGCAAAAATCAATGAATTCCAAAATGAGATATGCAACATGTACACCACCATGAATTTCTCCCACACCAACGCCTCTCACGCGTTTCACTACCTTGGCTTAATCATAGAGGTACCTCCCTCTCTGATACTCACCTCTTCAGTGCTCCCCTGCCACTCTTTCCTCAAGTACAGTTGCCACCAATATACCTGCCATTAGCTGTTGTGCTGAGCCTATAAGAAGTGAAATTTCAAGTGACTCTACTCGGGCGCTATGTCTGCACACTGCATTGCGGGAGGAGGTCCCCCCATACCAATAGGCACGGTGTATGTTGCATTGGTTGCGGGCCGAGGAAGCAGTGGTGAAGGATTCCTGGAGAGGTGAATATTATTGGGGTGAGGGTTGGGCAACACAGACATTGCCACTGTGCCCCGATTGGGTAAGGTAACAGTTTGGGAAATTTACGAAAACAGGAGCAGACAAAATCTGGAGCAGCAACCAATCAGCTTCTCTCTTTCATTTTCAAATCTTAACTGACCAAACTGAAGAGAGAAGCTGATTGGTTGCCATGCACAGCTGCTCCAGATTTTCTCTGCTCCAGTTTTGATGATTCCCCCTCAGTGTCTTTTTAAAAGTAGATGTCGAACAGAAGTTCAGCACATACAAACAAGAGGTCTGACTTTGGAAAACAATAACCTTCTATGTCTGATTGTAATGATTTGTTCATGTAATAAATGTTTCGCTGGAAGCTACTTTTGAGCACGATTAGGATTCAGCTGTGCTGTGGAAATTGAAGTACATTGTTTTCTTTTCTGTCTCTCCCCCCACCCACCAAAAGCAGCACAAATTGTTTTATCTTGGAGATGTTCATTCATAATCCAAAGGACAGATTGAGGCAATGTTACAGCCTTAGGAGACATTTAATTATTTTGTGAATGTGGGCCATCAAGAGTATCACAACAAAAGAAATTTCACTTCCAGAGATTGCCAGTTGCATGCTGTCGACAGATTTTATTTATGTGGCTCACCGCTTTACAGTCATAAACAAAGGTATAGACTCTAACAGCAACCGTTATTGTATATTGAACGGATCCTAGGAGGATTGGATTGCAACAACATTTCTCTTAATCATTATTAAAAGGACACATGGGATGCTTTATTTTTCAACAGGTATTGCAACACCAGAGCACAAAATCAGAGCGGTTGTCTGCCATCAGTTGTCCAGGAGCCACATGGGACAGTTAGGTATCTTTGATGTTCCTTGGGGTAGATTCCCAGCAGGCAGAAGGTGTGGTGTGTTTGTATAATAGCCATACAGTGTTGTGGACACCTGAACCATCACACCTATATTAGCTTGTTGGACATTCTGTTCCAAAAACAGGGGCATTAAAGAAGGACTTGTATTAACCCTTGCAGTGGGGCTACCCCCACACTGCTAAGGTTAAGTGCTTGTTTTCCTCTAGGTGCTAAAAGAAAGTTATACTCACCTGAACTGCTGAGCCAGCTCGCTGCTTCTCCAGTTACTAGGGATGCACCGATATCGATACTAGTATTGGTGCTGATCCTAAGTATTTGGGCGAGTACTTGTACTCGCCCATATGTTCCAATGCCTAGCCCGATACCCTAGCCTCCGGTATCAGAAAACCGGGCAAGGAGTCATTACACACTGCCCCGGCTTCCTGTTTGGCCGGGCAGCCGGCTCCATGCTTGACCAAGGGGAGCATGGAGCCGGCTCCCTGGCCAATCAGGAAGCAGGACAGCGTGTAATGACTTACCTCCTAGCTTCCTGATTGGCCGGAAAGCTGGCCGGCGAGTCATTACCCGCCCCCCGACTTTCTGATTGATCAGAAAGCCGGCTTCATGTTCCCTCGTCACTTGGTGATGAGGGAGCATGGAGACGGCTTTCTGATCAATCAGAAAGTGGCGGGGCAGGTAATAATTTGCCGGCCGGCTTCCTTAATGGGACTTCCAGTATCGGTATTCGGTATCGGCGAGTACAGCAAGAAAAATATCCATATGGACTTTGTGGAGTTGATTTACTTAAGGCGTTTAGGCTATTCACTTTGCAAGGGAATTTGCACTTAGCAGGGGAAGTTTGTCCTTAGTTTAGTGAATGAGGTGAAGCTCTGCTGTCTTCCATCACCCAAATATGTTCAAGAAAAAAAATGCAGTTTTTTATTTTATTTTCCTTGCACATGATTGGGTATTCTTTGCAACGTTAACAGCCTATTTGCCCTTAGCAAATCAACCCCTATGACTCGAGCTGTAACCTAGTAGTACATTTGTTGCATGATCTGTCTCTGCTCCTGCTTAGCATTTGCTTTGCAAAATAATTGATAAATGTCCCTCGATCTGTTTTACCATGCAAACTCTAGCAATCATTATATACATAGGAGGACATTTATCAGTTCTGTCGCAAGGCAAAGCAATGCAAAACCGGAGCAGAGAGACAGATTATGTGACAAATTAGGTTACAGGTTGAGTCATAAATTCCTCCCTCAACTGCTCCAAGGGCTGGCTCACACCATCTGCGTTCAGGCTGCGCTGGGCGAGCGTAAGACAAGGCAATTTGCCTTGTCCTGGATGGAGACTGGGGTTCTGGTTGTGTGCGCTTAAAAAAAAAATGCAGTACTTGTTTTAAGCGCACCACAGTGAGAGGTGGTACAACCGCAGCATTCTGCGGTGAGCCCATAGGTACAGGGGTGTGGAAATTTTTGAAAAAACTACTTGTCCAAGGACTAAAGCGGGGGCCGAATCTACTTGTCCCTCATGACAATCTACTTGTCCTGATACAAAAAAAAATATTTTAACCAAAACCGTATTTAGCGGTGCTAAGAAGCGCCCTTTCTCATTGGTCAGTGCTGTCAGGTGACTGCGCTGACCAACGAGTGCTTAAAATTTGCGAGCGAAATTCAGAATACATGGAACAGGTACAGATAGTACATCCGTACTGGTGGAAGGGAAGGACCGTTTGCTGAAAGTTAAGTATAGCGGGAGGGAGATTTGTGCGGGTAATTCCATTTTCCCAAATTACTTGGGAAAGTGAATTTACCCTTTAGGGTTGGTGCAGACTTGGGGATTCCCGGGACCAGCGATCGTGTGTGGTTGCATACAGCGGTTGCATCCACATGCATGGGGTTACATCTGCGTGACAATCGCTGAAAAAAAGGTAGCTGTACCTATTTTCACGACATGCACCACGCAGTGTTTTCAACTATGATCCTGTGTGATTGCCCAGGCGGTATTGCAGCAGGTAAACGCGCAATCTGCTTGGCATGACTCGGGTGCCATTAGAAAATAATGGCACTGACAGCACGATCGGCAGTGGTGTGCGATTCCGTGACCACCCAGCCATCCGCTCGACTTTGTGCACGATGACCGGGCAGTCACGGATCGCACACTACTACCGATTGTGCTGCCAGTGCCATTATTTTCTAATGGCACCTAGTCGTGCCAGGCAGATTGCGCGTTTTCCTACTGCAATACAGCCCTGCCCGTGCGGTTGCACACGATTGCAGTTGAAAACATTGCGTGTTTATTCGCATGCAGATGGGGGCAGCGGGGCTGGTTTTGATTTTTTTATTTACTTTGTAAACATTTTTCATTTGTTTTATTATTTTTACTTTATCGCCTTTTTTTATTTTTTAAATTTTTATTTAGTTACATTTTTAATTATTATACAGGAACGAGCAGCGGCTGCCGAGGACAGAGGCTATGGGAGGTGACAGAGCCTGTCACTACTCCACGCCCCTGCTCTGTCCCCGCCCCCCCGCTCTCAACACTTCACGCTCTGTCCCCGCTCTTAACGCTTCACACGCTGTCAGGAGTGCCAATGGTTTGGTGGAATCTCACTGGCAGGAAATGGCCTGAAGCGTCCAAAGGCAGAGGTACAAAAGGGTTAATCCAAAGAGAAGTCAAGTCCAATCCGAGTCGAGGCAGGCAGCAAAGGTTCAGGGGCGAAAGGCAGTCTAATCCGGGCGCCAGTGGTTCTGCCAGGCTCGAGGGAGACCCATACCCTGCGCCGTGCCTGCACTAGCTGCTGTGCGGTTGAGCATGGCTGCTGGTGTAAGCAAGCCCTGAAGCATTACTGTTACAAGATAAAACCTGACCCCGGCCACTTCTTAACCACTTCCCGGCCGGCCGTTTTTTTACAAACGCTCTCTAGATATGAGCGGGCGTCTTTATGTCGATATTTGAAAACAGGCAGTGATGCTCATGTTACATATCGTCATGAATGTCGGAATGAGAGCAATAGTTCTAGTGCTATCAATCACTGATAACACTAAACTGATGAGCGGTAAAAGCTTTTAAAGCGTCGCCTATGGTCAATTTTGGGTATGGTAGTTTTTTGCGGGTGCGCGCAATTTTAAAGCATGACATGTTTGGTGTCTATTTACCCGACGTGACCCCGTCTTTTATATCTTATCAAAAATATGGGTAATAATCATTGTTTCCTAATATAATGGAAAAAAAAACTTTTTTTTTCCAAACATTTTCAATCATTTTTCCTTAATATAGTAAAAAATAAAACCCCCCAGTGATGATTAAATACCACCAAAAGAAAGCTCTATCTGTCCCCAAAAATTGTATAAAATTCATTTTAGTGCAGCGTTGCATGACGGAATAAACGTCAATCAAAGTACCGCAGCGCTGAATACCGAAAAATGGCCTGGCCAGGAAGGGGGTCTAAACACCTGGTCTTGAAGTGGTTAATTGTGCGACTGTTTAAAGTAAATTTCTGTCTCATCTTCAGTAATACATCTGTGTCAGGACTTTGGGAACTGTCGCACCTGGCTGCCTAGGAATACAGATCCACATGTCTGTCACAGAGACATTTTTGATGGAGAGGTAGCCTGATTTGTAACTAATTGTGTCCCTAATTTGCATGATAAATGTCCCCCATAGTATTGGAAAAAAAATCATTGTAATATTTAAGAAAATTGAGGAAAAAATAAATATTATTTGGCAATGCTTGTTTCTGAATCCTCCAGATTTTTGGAACACTTATGTGCAGTTCTTGGCAGACTAATGAACATCTCCACTAGCTCCCTTTGTTGTGACAAGCTGGAAAAAGCTTGGAGCATTCTTTCTACAGCCTGTAGATGTTCAGACGGGCCAGAGTCAGTTAACATTTGTGCCACACCAGAAAATACAAGGAAAAAAACATTTAAATTTCCCCGCGCCTTTCCCTCGCCTGTTTCGCAGAGATAGCTTGTGAATGTATGTTATCAGTTACTTAACAAGTGAGAGGCGCTGTCATTAGAGTACTGAGAGTCCAACGTGTTTCTAGAAGTGTTGTTATTTTTTAACTGGTTTCTTTATTTTCAAATCGGCTCCAGTCTTCTAAAGTGGCCCCGAGGGAGTTGAAAACTTTCTCTGCTGAAATAGAGTTTAGTTATGAGACTGCCTAATCTAGACTTATCATTTTTGTTATTCTATTATCTTTTTTTTGTTTTTTAAGCAGCAGCATAATACTGTACAAAATAACTGAGACGAATGTATTACAGATGTATTATTTGTATGTACCCAAGGGGATATATTATAGATATACTGTATAAGTTGCATGTCTTCTACAAAGAAAAAACAGCAGAAGTCTGTAAAGTCGGGATATAAAATCTCTGAATGTGATGGTCGCTTTTTACTTTCAGGCCCAATTCTGATACATAACAGAAAAGTGATCTGGCTGTATGTGGCCATCCCACCTGTTGCATACCCAACTAAGGTATAAGAGACCTCTTTCACACGGGCGGTCTGATCGGGCACGCTTGTCAGTTTTTCAGGCAGATCTGATCGGACGCCCAATTCTTGTCTATGGGCAGCTGGGTTACCCCCAACTCCAGCCAGGTCTGGAAAAACAAACAGAACAGTTTTCCGTTTCCACGGACCTGATTGTGCCGGTTCGGGGTAATCTGATCTAAACGGACACAAGTTTGTTTACATCCGATTCCCCATAGACCAACATGGCGGTCCAGTTATTTCAGGTTTCTGGATGGACGCGGATGTCACAGCACTGTCATCCGATCTGTACTGCTCCGTTGCATGGATCCCCTCCTGGGCAGCCCGCATGAAAGGGGCCTAATGTTGGTCATACACTGGTAGATTTTTGTACAAACGTTCATATGAAAAATCTCAGAACAGTATATAAAAGAAACATACAGTACAAAAGAGAAAACATAAAAATGTTAAATTACATCGAAAATAAAAGTAAAAATGACCATTGTTGAAAATACATGCCTGCTGAAAATGGACTATAGTTTTTCTTTTCTCTTTCTCTTCTAGCACCTTTATGCAAAATCGGTTTCTTAAATACTAAACCAACCCCCATGTCAGAACACCTCAGTCCACTTATTAAAAAAAAACAAACCTGTGGAGAAAAGTAAAGGTGACGTCACTATTCTTCCCAAATTGTGTGAGAAGGTGCTCCTGCTGGAGCATGTTCTCATGAGATTTGGCTTCCACAGCTTTCCCAGGATTTCGCTGGAAAGATTTTGCTCATGATGTGTTAAGCCCACATCCCTACTGCAGTGCTATATTAGCAGGTGGACTCTTAACAAAATATTTGTCTTTGCAGTTATGCTCCTTGGTGTCCAGCATGTCAGCAGATCCAAGCAGATTGGGAGAATTTTGCAAAACGAAGTTCCGTCCTTCATGTTAAAGTTGCCAAAGTGGATGTTACTGAAGAACCAGGTAAGGCTCTTCTACTACATAGTGTTCAGTGAAGAAGAGAGTGTGCTCTGCAACAGCCTTTACAGAGGACATGTTCTTTAGACTTCTGGACTTTTCCTAAGGGTAACGGGAGGACACAAACTAGCGTCCTCCCGTCACCCAAAGCTTAGTATACTGCGAGCTACTGCGAGCTACAGCTCGCGGTATACTGAGACGCCGCAGCCGGGACAGATCCCGACATTACTGTCTGGATCCGCCCAGCTGCGTGAGTGACAGCTGGCTCTGCCTATCTAGCGGCAGAGCCAGCTGTACCCGCCCCCTCCCTCATCCAGTCAGTGCTGGAGGATCGGACAGGGGGAATCCCTGAAGGGAGCCTGGGGGAGGCAGTCACGGCTCTCTGCATGGACAGGATAGAGAAGTGAGTGAGCGACGGTATGTGTTCGCTCACTTCCCGATCTATTGAGCCGACCTGTGATAGTTTCATTGTCACAGGTTGGTAGTCATATGATGCAAGGGGCCGGAGTGGACCAAAAGGCTCTCATTGTTTAGCAACTGCAATACTCAGTCTCACAGTAATAAATGGTACATGTAATAGAGTGCACGGAGTGACATGCCTCTGAAATGTTGCTATGCAGACTTTATTTTAACTGCTTAATAATGTTTTTATTTGACTCTACTCAACCATAATTAGATAGTTCTGTCTGCATGTACTGAGAAAATATGCAATTCCCTTTATGAGACTTCGATTTTAAAGGGTATTACTATATTGCAATACAACATAAATTCAAGGCACACTCTGGAGTTCATATGTATCAAAAACAACTGAAATGTTAAGTTTCCCATACTGGCAGCCATTTTCCTGATTGACACAGAGAAAGAGGGCACTTATTATTAATTAATCATTAATTGTGCTATTCTGTCCCAGGAAATAATACGCCTCAGATCCCTGACTGCCCAGGACTTTAAGAGAAGTGGCCCCAATCCATTTTCCCTCTGGCACATCCTTTTTGAGCATTATATGTTGCAGCATGTCAGTGAAGTTACTATGAGAAGGATCCTGGAAAGTCACTGCTATTGTTTAACTTTGTGCCTGGCAGCTTTCAATCCCGGATGTCGTGTCCCAACCAAAGTTGACACGACATGATTTCCACTGACATTGAGCCTAAAACAGTAAAACAGGACAGCTAACAAATTATTTGGGTGCCTGGTTTAGGAGATTAGTGTTTAACTTCCCAAACTGTGACAATATTAGCAGGTTATATTTTGAGAATCAAAAAGCTCTATCAATTGGACCTAAAAAAAACGGTTTATATATACGTTGAGTCCTTCTAAAATAATTTTTCACAACTTATGGGTAGACCTCTGTAATGGTCAGCTCACATCAAAGCCTTTCATGTATGGCTTGCACACTTAAACCGATTTTATGGGATCTAAGCATGAACGTATACCTTTCAACCTGGTTGTTCGATAATTAGATTGTTTGAATGTTAGATTATTTTACCCCTTCATGACTGAGGCCTTTTTTTCATTTTTTGTACCCATGTTATATTCCACATTTTAGGCCTGAAAATTACTTAAAACCCCCCAACATTATATATTTTCTGAATGCCAAGACCCTATAGAATAAAATGGTGGTAGTTGCAAATTTTTATGTTGCGCAATATTAGCGCTCTCCCTGGGCTACATCATATATTCTGATTTGTAGTGTTTATATATAAGCCAGGGATTCTAGTTTACATAGTAGCAATGCATGGGGTGAACACTGAAAATTAGTTATTTTTATACAAAAAAATGTACACTAAAAGACATTTTGGTGAAATATTCATTCACATATAGTTTAACCCCTTCATGACTGGCCCTTTTTCCATTTTTTGCACCCATGTTATATTCCACATTTTAGGCCTTTTTCTATTTAACGTACTGCAGACAGTACAGTATATGCAGCATTAAATATAACACTATCACAATGCCCATTCCCATTTGTATTATTTACAGTTATACAGACTCTGATATCATGCATACTGGGACAGGCAGTAATAAACCAATACAGCAGATCAGAACTTTATGTTTGCTGGGTATGCATGTCACATGGCACTGATTAACATTTCTATTGCTCGTGATTTGAGGATCTACAGCCGAGTGATACACAAATAAGATACATTTTTGTTAATAGTTTAGTTACATGATTGCATTTTTAAGATTTAACTCCTAAGTTAAAGGAGAACTATGAGGCGAGGGAAAATCACTCAGCCTCATAGTTCTAGCCGACCTGTGACAATGAAACTATCACTGGTCGGCTCAATAGATCGGGAAGTGAGCGAACACATACCGTCGCTCGCTCACTTCTCGATCCTGTCCCTGCAGAGAGCTGTGACTGTCACTCACGGCTCCCCGCAGGGATTCCCCCCTCCCCTGTCCGATCCTTCAGCGCTGACTAGTGGAACGGACGGGGGAGGGGGCAGGTACAGCTGGCTCTGCCTCTGGATAGGCAGAGCCAGCTGTCATCACGCAGCCCGGTGGATCCAGACAGTAATGTCGGGATCCGTCCCGGCTGCGGCGTCTCAGTATACCGCGAGCTGCAGCTCGCGACATACTGAGCTTTGGGTCACGGGAGGACGCTAGTTTGTGTCCTCCCGTTACCCTTAAGAGAACTGTGGGGAAAACCCCTGACCCCATAGTTCTCCTTTAAGTGTCACTTTAAACGGCAACTCTGAGGAACAGAAATGTGCTAATGTTATCCAACTAAGACTGAAAATAATCTACTCAGTTAAACATATTGTAAGTGCTGTGTGATCCTCTATTGTCAGATTCCACACAGCTCTTCGCACAGGGTGTAAGCAGGTCTACTTATGAAGTGTGTGCTGTGCAATGCCCATACTGTCTGCCCAATATATCACTAACCACATTCACACTTACAAGACATGAAATGTGATGATATACTTTGGATTCATTCATTGTGTATGTTGTTTCTGCTCTCTGCATTTCCTCACTGAATACGCCTGGTTGTGTCTCTGTATTGTGACAGAAAATTGTTTTGCTTGCTTTTTTAGGACTGAGTGGACGGTTCTTCGTAACAAAACTTCCGACAATTTTCCAGTAAGTTGACAACTGTAAAATGTTTAAAAAGAAAATGTTGGGGGAATACATTGCAGCTTACCAGTCCTTTAGATGTGGTGGCTGCATTACCTTTCTTTTTTTTGTTTAATTTTAAACCTGGTGTTTCTGCCAGTAACATACTTCCTGTCCGAGGGTAACAATGCTCAATCGCTATCCTATATATAAGGAGAAGCAGCATTGTCACCCCAGGACAGGACTACAGAAACTTCCTCTCCTTTAATAGATAACATAGAAGGGATAGGTTCCATAGTCCTCATAGATCATTGTAAACAATGTATCTGATAAGACTGCAGCACAGACAGAGAGCACAGGAAGTTAGCAGCTAACACGATTTCTGCAGGATCAACATGTATTTTTTACACTTTGCAAACAAATATAACAAAATAAATTCAATACATGTTTATTTAATAGACTATACATGACCAAATAAGAGAATTTCAGTGTTAAGATTTACATACCCTTTACAATTTTTCCCTGCAGCTACACAGACATAAGGCTCTTTTGTATTGCAGATTGTTCATAGTTGACACAAACTGTTGTACAGGGGAAGGGAACCGCGGCACTCCAGCTTTCAAGTCCTCAAGTCCCATGAGGCATTACAAGATTCTGACAGCCACAGGCATGACTCCCAAAGGGAGGTGCATAATGGAAGAATGGCATTGCAAGATTCTGATAGCCACAGGCATGACTCCCAGAAGGAGATGCATAATGCAATTTGTAGTTTCACCACAAACGGAGTGCCGAAGTTGCCTACCCCTGCTGTATATTCTTTGGACATAACAGTTTTGTTCAAACTTAGCCAAATAAGGTATTCTGGGTAGACTAGGACCTCTTGTGGACGCCAGATCTCATTACTATATCAAGTACTTGGTAATCACTTTAGTTCATTCATGTTGCGGTGGTATTTTGAACCCACACAGTCTCTATACTGTTATTCTGGAGTAACGAAGCAAGCTATACATATGCAGCTTAGGTAAAGAGAATATCTGATCCTGCTGGGAATGGAGGAATTTGGTGATTGGCTCAGTGCTGTCGCATGGGGACTTGGAGAGAGTAGGCTTTTATTAGATACTTGGAGCTTACACGGTGCTCTTTTTCTTCGCTTTTGGCAGCTGAACGGAGCAACGGAGGAGTAAAGCAAAGGTGAGTAGGGGGCATTAATGAAAACCTGCCTGTTCTGTGTGGGCAAACATAGGTTGTTTTAATCTAATATGCATTTACTGGCAACTTTTTGCCTAAGAAAAGTCAAATTTTCCCTTGTGTGTCTTTGAAGCATACTTTGTCTTGTTTTCTAGTGGCAAAGATGGAGTGTTCCGACGTTACCATGGCTCCCGAATGGTTGAGGATCTCCTCTCCTTCATTGAAGAGAACAAATGGAATATGATAGAGCCAGTTGCGGGGTGGAAGTCTCCTTCCTCCGTCTTGTAAGCCCTAAATATATTTGTTGTAGTCATCTGCAGTGAATGCTTATGATATTTTTGGAAATTATTTTGGATTGAGAAATAGTTTGGCAAACAGTTGTTTACTTTTCAGTGCCTCTTTGAGTCTTTCCTTTATACACATATCTAGTGACCCATTCCTTGGTAAGAACAGGATCTCTACAGTGTTACTTGCACAGGAACATTTTTGATGGCAAAATTAAAGTTGACATTGCATCTCAGTGATCTGGTTGTGAAAGAAGTCTTTTTAGATTTACTGGGTCCTTAATCTGGAGAAAGAAAGCTAGGCATAGACTTTAGGGAATGGTTGCACATGTAAGTATTATCCGAACTTCTCATGATGTCTTTTATCCCAGCTTTAACCATAAACATTCATGGTTAGGCTGTGCAGGAGGGAAGAGTGAGGTGTGCCTGACTTGCTTCAGCCAATGCTAGTTTAAAATATGGGAAATTACCCCTTCACTGAAATCTGTTGGCCTAGACTGACTGCAACTGCCCACAAACATGCGATAATCCTCTGATGTGGCTGCAAGTGGAATGGGAAAAAATTTCAACATGTTACAGCCACCTTATAGGGAAATTTATAATGGTTTTCTGTTGGCTTTATGTTTTTGTATTTCATTTATATTTTTGCATTGATGTTTTATGTTTTTTACTATGTATATACAGTCTTTGTTTTACAAATAAGGATTTAATATAGAGTGCACCTGTGTCACAATATTCACACAGCACTATGGGTGTTCTTAAGCAAGAGCACAGCAAACGCTGCCTTAGGCCCACTCTAGCTAAATCCCTGAGGCTGATTCACAAAATAAAATAAACATTTAAAACGAGCAGGGATTAACCGTGAGAGAGAGAATGATCCACATGCTCTCATGGCTGAGCAAACGCATGCAATAGCTATCCAAGAACCTATCTAGCTGACATTGAACATCCAAATGTTGCTTGTTCCTATAAGGTGAACCACAAAATTTGCACACCCAACATTTGTTTTTAAATAACCTGAAATAAAAAAAATGACACCAAAGTCAGGATATGTAGGGGGATGTACCACTGGAATCTGTATTTCAGGCATCAGAGTTTAGAGTCTTTTACTCTGACTAGTGCTGTAACTTCTAAACATGTGTACAGTGATCCGCACAGGTGCTGAGCAGTACCCCCATAGGAGCAGTTCCCTGATGATTTTCAGAAATGAATGTTTGTTTGTTTGGTTTTTTTTTCTCCTGTAATAATAGCTCTGCACACATGGTGCAGTTTTATTACTATCGGGAAAAAAATAAAAAGATAAAGTCCTGTACATATAATAGCTGTATATAAAATGAATATAAAATTTTTTAATAAATATGTAACTAAGTTAAGTGACATACAGTATGTGTGCCTAGAGTTTCACTTTAAAAGAACTTGTGAATCAGGTATTATGGCTTTCCTGTGCGGGTACATCCTTCATTTTTTAACTGGGGCTGTGTCGTGGCTTTCAGAGGGTTATATCCGTTGCGATGTATCCAGACTTTTTACCTTTAAACCAATTCTCCGCCAAGTCTGGAAATATCGCTGTGATTTCAGTCTTCAGGATGCCCTGTTTTATTTCATTTTGATGATATTGTTCAAAATGAAATAAAGGCAGGAAATGCCTAGAAGAGCAGTCAGTGCCAGCTGCATCCGGATTCAGATACAGCTAGCGAGATATATATTTGCTTATTTTCGTATAAAGTTCCCTGATTTAATCATTTGTATATCAAATGGCATTATGTTCATGTATTATAAGTTGGTATAACCATTGGGATTAAAATGTATCAATCATTCCAAAACCAGGTATAGTAAATTTCTTTGCCTCTCTTAGTTTAGGTGTATTTGTCACTTAATGTATATAGGTAACATAGGTATTCATCACCTCTTAAATTGATCACAGTACTTCTAACGATGCTTTCTTATTCCTCTAGCTTCAGAAGGCTGACTCTTTTTATTCATGCATCATTCAGGGCCATTGTCAATTTCTTGGACCAAGAAGTTGGCCCAGGGATCAGGAAGGCGATCCTGCTGTCTGCACATTGGTCTTTGTTTTTGGCTATGTGTATACATGTTGTGTCACACAGATTAGCATCTTTGCTGCTGCCTAGTGATGATTTGAGTCTTGGTTTGAACCCAGTGCACTTGAGTCAGGCTTTAGTTTTCAGAAGGCTTGGGCAAACATCATTCTCCCAAGATGCTCCTAGGCACAGTCACTTGACTGGAGCTTAAGGCCTTAAAGCTACCGTTCAAATAGAATCTCCAATCTCAGTAATATAAGAGAATTCTGCAGGTTAAAAACACAAAATGCACTGCTCACCCCTTTCTTGCATCCTTATATTCTATACTCTATAACCCTCTTCTGGAGTAATTGTCTCCAAAACTGCAAAACTGGCACACAATGCTCTTCAAAGAAATTACATGTTATTCCACATGCATCTGTACAAAGAGCAACCAGTTTTCTTTGGAAGGGCATCGTGTGCCGGTTCTGAGGGAATTCTGCAGGTGCCTGCTCATACCTGCAGCAGCCATCCAAATCATCCTGTCCCAACTGAATTCCAGCCTGTGTGCAGGCAAAGTTTCAGCATGTCTTGATAGTGCTGAAGGTGGCCCACCCATTACCCTCTCTATCAGATTCTTATTGGCCTGTGAAGTTGTCCAATATAGTAATAGAAATGTGTGGGGGGTCGAGTTTAGTGGCAAGCTCTACCCAGAAGTGTCATTATGGAATCTTTCAACCTGGAAGTCCAGCTAGCATTTATTGGAAAGAAGTCAACAATGGCAGCCTTCATAGTTCTCTCAATACAGGTTGTCTTTGAAATAAAGGCTTTATTCAAATTGTTCAGGTTGGTACTGTAGACTCTTGACACATTATTTCATGGCATGCAACATTTTCCCCATGTTCTAGTTATTGTGGATATGGCTTCATGTAGACATGAGATAGGTGTCATACATACCTTCTACGTATACTAAATATAAGAGCAGGGCAGCCATGTGTTGAAGAATGCTGGGAATAAATTGTGAGGCACTCAGCAGGAAGCCTGTGCTAGATGAAATTAAATAAAATGCATATTTTTGTGTTAGTTGAAATGCAGATTTTCATGTTCAAGGGCCCGTTAAGGGCTTGTTCACACCATGACCATACCATGTCCAGACCAGAACAGTTTGTTCCCGGACCAAAAAAAGCATCCCAATGTATCCCTATGATATTTCTGGGCTCTGTTCACACCAGTGCAGTCCGTTCCGGTCCAGACAAAAAAAATACTGCTTGTCTTATTTTCTTTGGTCTGGAACGCATGGAAACACATCTAAAATGCATACAAACGAACTGGTCTGCACCTGAAAGCCCATTTTAAGCTGAGAAAAAAAGAAATGGCAATCCGTTGCATTGCGATCCGTTTTTCAACGGATGCTGATGGAAGGGCACCAAAAATGAATGGGTGTGAATTGGACTAGTTCACACTGCTCCGTTCCATTGCGATAGGTTACGTTGTGCTGAACATGCACTACTTTTTTTCAGCGCAACGTAATGCAACGGATCTGTTGTGGACTAGCCCCATTCGCACCCATTCATTTTCCGGCGCCCTTCCGTTAGCATCCGTTGAAAAATGGATAACAATGCAATAAATCTGAAGGAAATCAGAAGGTACAATTGCAAGTGAATGGACCCTCCGTTAACTTGCCATTTTCTTCCAATTTTGGGGTGAATGGGCACTTAATGCTGTGTACCTATAATTTGATGTATACAGTGGGGTGGGAAGGGGGGGGGCATTTATCAACACTGGAGCAGACAAAATCTGGAGCAGTTGCCTATGGTAACCAATCAGCTTCTCTCTTCAGTTTGGTCAGTTAAGATTTGAAAATGAAAGAGAGAAGCTGATTGGTTGCTGCTCCAGTTTTTGTCTGCTCCTGTTTTCGTAAATTTCCCAAACTGTTACCTTACCCAATCGGGGCACAGTGGCAATGTCTGTGTTGCCCAACCCTCACCCCAATAATAGTCACCTCTCCAGGAATCCTTCACCACTGCTTCCTCGGCCCGCAACCAATGCAACATACCCAGTGCCTATTGGTATGGGGGAACCTCCTCCCACAATGCAGTGTGCAGACATAGCACCCAATTGCTCGGCCCGAGCAGAGTCACTTAAGTTAAACTTTGAAAATGAAAGGTGGATGCTTATTGGCTGACATGCACAGCTACTCCCAGATTTTGTCTGTTCCAGTCTTGATAAATTCCCCTCAGTGTGTTAGAGGACTGAGAGTGACTCCCATAGGAAGTAAATTCAGTTTTATTATCTCTAATAGTACTTTTGTAGTGGTTGACAATGGATCTGCTTCTCCTTTCAGCCTGACATTGTTCTTCTGTCTTTTCCCCAGGCAAGACAGGAAGGGAATTTTTAATTGTAAATCATAGGCGCTGATTGTGTTTTGTATTTCTCTGAATGATTCTTAGTTCTGTTCACTTCTAGGATGACTGGAATGGCCGGACTGTTTCATCTATCTGGATGGATCCGGGTAAGAAATACAACCAAATAGCTGTGCAATGTGTTTTCTGTATTAGTACAAATTTATAGTAGTATTAAACCTGAAAGTAACTTTAAATAATCTTACTCCCCCTGCTATGCTAACATGTAAGTTGCCCGAGGAGCCGATTAGTGACTCTGACAGCACAGGTATCCCAGTCACATGACCCCACTCAGCTGGCTCCATCTTCCAGACCTAAAAGCCATATGGAGCTTAGGGCTGATGATTAGCAAGTGTCAGACCGTTTTGTTGCAGCTTAGGTTCTAGGTTAGTGGGGGAACTAAAGGTGCCCATGCACCTTGCGATTACCGTATGAAAAACGAACGTGATCGTGTTTTTGTACGATAAATGGTCAGTGGATGGGAAGTGCACAATCGCAATTACTGTACAACTGGCCGAATTTGGTTAAATGGGCAGACTAGAAAACTTTCGTCAAAACGGACAGAAATTGATGATTAGTGGCTTTTCGTGAAACTAAAATTGCAACAGGAACACTGCAGATGCGCAAATGAAAGTCTGTTCTGTTGATCGACGAAATTCGGCCAGTTAGTATTGCTGATGATCGATTATTGAAATCTATATTGGTCTGTGCATGATGGGCTATTTGAGCGGAAATTGAACGACGGTGCGATGACGAGACAAAAAAAAATTGAACGATGATTGTAAGGTGTATGGCCACTTTTAGAGTTACGTTATGGTCTAGTTCCACTGTTAGAAAACTTCAGTTAGAACCACCTGTATATAAAATGACCACATAATGTAGACTCAGAATCATTCAATAAAATCTACAATTTCAGTGAAATAAATGTACTTGATGATGTCCCTATTCCAGATTCATACATTATAATTGAAGCTTGACTCTGTGGTTACTCTTATCATTGTCACTCCTGCAGGGCCGTCTTTAACGCAGGGCAAAAGGGGCAGTTGCCCAGGGCCCACTCTAGGTAGGGGTGTGTTTTGTGGGGGGGTGGTTGGTTAGGAGTGGGGGGCCCAAGAAAATGTTTGCCCAGTGTCCAATCAGTATTAAAGACGGACCTGCACTCCTGAGCAGGTTTGGAAACTAGAATAAAGCTCGGCTCCCTCAATGCAGTAGTGGCTTGTTCTGCCACATTCTGTGTAAGTTGTGCTGTCACTCAGGATGATGAAGGGGAAGGAGTGGCCACAGATACATAGCATGAGTAACTGCTGGGTAATTAGCTGCTTTTCTGTTGCAAGCCAAGAAGGTGAAGATGTTAAAGTGCACAAAATGACAAACGGAAGCAATAGTGAGCACTGTGTTTAAAGTATATCTAAACATAAGAATACAAATATCATTTACTGCAGCATAGCATTCCTTTAGATGTGGTGGCTGCATTCGTTTTCTTTTTTCATGCTAAGTACATTTATTGCAAGTATATATCATCTCTATGTAATGGAGATGAGATGTTTGTAGTCCAAAGTGGAGAGCAGCCCAGGGTGCCAACATTGCTCCTCTATAGATACAGAACGGTGAGCGAGTGTTGTCACCCTAGGACATGAAGTGTGTTACTGACAGGACTACCAGGTAAAGGAAATAAAAAAACCCCAATGCAGCCACCACATCTAAGGAATGGTAAGTTGCAGTATACTACTTTTTTATGTATTTATTTGTGTGTTTATATTAATGTAAATATGTTGATGTCAGAGGACATAAATTAAGAACAAGTGTTAGCCGACTGTTATGAGATGGAGCCCTTTCAGTAGTAATACCCCCAACACAGCCCCCCAACAAGAGCAAGAGGCTTCACAAATAGTGACATCTACAAAGTTGCTGTTGGAATTTCCACATTCAAGCACCAAGACATTGAGCTGTGGGATGAGGCAGAGGGGATGTGTATATCCTCCACTACCTGGAAGTAAATGGAGCTCCGGAGATGGACATCACTATGGAAAATGTGTGAGCTCAACACTTTAACCGTGCTGCTGCAACTTTCAGTGTAATGTTAAGATTACCATTAGTATCCCCCAACAATATGTATATCAGCATGTAATATTAAGGTATTTATTGCTATGACATTATATATTTTGTATGATGTTTAGGGTTACTAGGGGCATATTTATAGAGCAAAGGATCTGGGATTCACCAGACATTCTCTGCAGGTTAGTGTTCCAGATACGTGTGTTTTAGATGACAGTGATTGATTTACCACTAGTGGATGTTTAGTGAAGATCACACTCACTGCTTTACAAACATGCCACTTAGGGCCCATTCACACCATTGCAGTGTATGAATGCATTTGAATGGGCTGCAAATTGCACCAAATCGCACCAAAAAAGGTGCAAGTAACATTTTTGGAAGTGCATTGTTGGCAAGGAGCGTTGCTATTCAAATCGAATGGCACTGCATCACACTAACCTGTATAACAGTTGTGTGCACATTGCTGCGGCACAATAGTGTAAATGGGCCCTTACTGTAGAGTTTGGGGTGTGCCTGAAGTTAAGTTTTACGTTTCGATTGAGATTACTGCTTGAGTTTGGGGTTCGCGTTCTAGTTAGGTGGTGGTTCTTGCAGGCAGAGCTATATGCTACATGCATACAGTGTGTGAGAACAGCCATGGCTAGCAATGGTAGCTGTCAGATTTGTACTCTGTACAAATCATTGGCTGTCACCACTGCGATTACATGTGAATACAGCCTCTGACCCTGGACAGTCTATGTCCGGGGACGGCATTGGGACGGCATTTCTGGCCACACACAAAGTGTCTGCAGATAATTGGGCGGTTTGTATGCGGCCGTAGCACAGAATGCAGCTGTGTCCAGAAGCGGCTTTAGTTGCCTCTGAACACAATAAATGATCCTCCCTCATTGGCTCATCTGAATAATGCCTTGGGGTTTGTCACATCTGATATCATAAATTAATTAACAATCTATAAAGTGTAATAACTATATAACGCAGCCAATGGAAATCATTTGTACATAATCTTTGTTCTGGCCGAAAGAATATAAATCAGAATTTTCTCCATTCTATCCCCCCAAAAAAGAATAAAGCTCCATTCTCCATTTGTACTTTCAAAGAGCAAATCTCTGTACTGACATCAATGGCATAGTATCTTATGTACATTAGTGACTTTACAGAAGTAGCAATCTAAACTTTAGTATTTATCATATCATATTCTTTATCCTGCTGTGTGTTATTGCTAACACTTTAAGTGCAGGATGTCACTCGCTTCCACCCACCCAGCTAATCATTGTTAATTATTGCTGTCTGCTGGCAGTGTAAAGTGCTGTCTGCACTCTGCACTTCATTTTCCTCATGTCTTATGAAGTTGGAAGTGTTTGATGGTGTTACTGTAAAGTTTTAAGATTTCCCCCCTTCTCTGTTATGTATGAGATTTCCAAAACGGAATGTTCCTGCTTTGTAACTTGGCGCCACCTACTGGCTCTCTTCAACAAATGGTAAAAGCCATTTACTCTGTCAAAAAAGACACAGATTGCAATTCACATAAAGGTGACTTCACAGTGTAACCTTTACAGTAGGATTTAATGACAGTCTGCCATTTAAAATATGTGAATTTCATTAAGTATGGTGCTTACATTTGTAAACCATAGGTGAAGGCAGATAGAATAGATCCTGATTTTAATCCTGCACTGCATTCATGAAAATGACTTGTATATTTAAATAGTAACTTTGTCTGCCTTTTGTACCAACCTCATTTCAATTACATCTTTTAATCAATGAAATTGAAGCTATCAATTCATTGCTCAGCTTCGACTTTACATTCGACCGAATTTTGGTGGCCATGTGTGGGGCCAGCTCCTTTCACCTTTCGTTCAGTGAGAGCTCCTCAGTTGCCATTAGGGGAACTCTTAGGACCCGTTCACACTAGCCGTCCGCTAAAACACTGCTGTTTAGAGGACGGGCTAGTGCTTCGTGCAGCTACAGCAGTGCGTGTTGTATCCCACACCGCCGGAGCTGTCCCTGTTTGCAATTCTTTTTCTTCTTTTTTAAACTTTATGTGGAGTGTACATTGTGTACATTCTAGGGATGCACCAATACCGGTATTTCTGGCCAATCAGGAAGCCAGGCACTGTTTAATGACGTGGCGCCTGGCTTCCGGATTGGCCTCGTCATGAGGAGTGTGGTAAAATGCAGGACACCGCAGTATGTGTTAACGGGCCCTTACTGGACAGAAAAGGTACAGGTGGTCATGGTTTAGCCTTAAATCAGGGAAGGTAAACCCTTAGGAACTGAGCTCAGCGTAGCACATAACTGACAATCCTGCCAAGTGGTCTTGTGCTGGAACTTACTGCTGTAGGGTGACGGAAGCAATTAGAAGACAGGGACAGGGCACTAATTGCTGTCCTGCGTTGTCACCCTGACACACACTCTTCCAGTGGAGATTACTTTAATACTTTAGAGTCATTTTTGATGTGACTTTCACTTCTTTAGAAGCCTGCATATTTATGTAACTTAAAAAAATACAGACATTTGTGGAATAGCCACTATAAGGTGCTCTTAGTGCTCTCACTCTATCTTTCTCTTAACAAGTGTTGAGCTAAGATATCCGCCACAAAAGGAGTAGATTGTTTGCCATGAGTCAGCCACCTCATGAATTGTGATAAGGAGTAATAATGCACAACTATTTGTGCAGCAGTGCCAAGCAGGGAGAAGAGCTGCATATGTATTGAGGAGGTATGGCTACCCCCATGTGCATATACAGTTACAAATTATACATAGAGACTAGGATTTTATAATATTAGTGCATGTTGATAAGATTGCTTACATCAAGGTAATCAATTTTATACTGTATGTATATCTATATAAAAGAAGCAAAAACGATATATTACCTTTAAAACAAACTTGCAGGCTTACCTTTCATGGTAAAGAATCCCTGGGACTTGAGAGCAAGTACTGTCACAATTACTTCCATAGTACCCCAAAGTCCCCAAATCTGGGGCAAACTAATATTGAAATGGCAATTAAGATTGGCACGGTTGTGCCCTCATCAGATCAGGATGCAATCATTCCAGCTATGGTTTCTATTTGTATATTATTTAGACCTGGGTTTTACGAAGCCAAGACCTCCCTGGCATCTGGAGCCACATTACCAGGCAAAGTTAGCCTACGGGTCTGTTTTTGAGCTACAGAACTTATACAATATTGAAACCTATTCCATCAGTCATAGAGTATAACATAGCACATTATTTAGCCAGTAACTGTAAACAATTCCTTTTTTTTTCTAAATAAATGAAGACCTTTTGAAAAGACAAGGCAGCATAAGTTGACATCAGCCTATCTTGATTGAGCTTCTGATTATATGGATTTAGTGAATTCACACATATTGATTTTTCTGATTGAATGAGCTAAGCCCAGTATTCACAGCATATACTCAGCCCAGTCTGTGTCACAACTCAGAGGAAGATAACAAAAAAGGAATAAAATTGCTACTGCTGCCTATTGTCCTGAGGGTATGTGAGAAATCAATAGTTTATCTTTGTGAAAGTGACCTTCTCAGGCATTGTGTTTCCTCTGTATTTCTACCATTACACCGTATTTGAGCTATTGCCAATCAGATGGATTTTTTTGTGTTTTCAGAAATGCTTTATCACTGCGTGTGTGTTTTTGTTAGAGCACACAATGGCACTTATCATAGTAAGGTTTGCTGCATCTCCCTTAATTATTATAGGAGAGGCAATGCACACGATACACTTCTGCAGTCAGGTACTGTATATGTGACCATAACATAAGAGGACAGCCTTTCATTCTGCTTTTAATGTATGATGTTGTGTGACGATCACAAAGAAGCTTTTTTTTTTTTTACCAATGCTGTTCTCATGCTGATTAGTCGTTGTTGCCTGATTTGTTACCTACATTTCAGTTTATCTTTCATACGATATGTCAGATCAGTATTTGAGAAAGTCTGAAGTAGGGCTCTGATGGTGCTTGGACCTTTTGGCTTTAGGGGGTGCTTGTAGTGACTGGAACGGATGCAGAGGCGTAACTAGAAACCTCAGGGCCCTGATGCAAGAAACTATGAAGGGCTCCCCCCTGCTGCGGAGCATTGGCCTGCTGGGAGCTGTAGTTCCAGGAGGCAATGTCGGTGCCTCAGCAGTTACTGGGCTGGGCCCTCTTCTTCCTTTCCAGGTCCCCCAAGTAGCAGAACGCCAGTGCCTGTTCGCGCATGCGACCATGGGGGTAACACAATGAAGGCATGCTGGGACATATAGTACAACTACAAACAGCATGTAGTCATTGTCCCTGTACAGCCCTCCACATCACCCAGGGAACTACATGTCCCAGCATGCCCTCATTGTCCTGGTACACCCCCCCCCCAACACACATAAATCACCCAGGGAACTACAAGTTCCAGCATGCAAGCCCCCTGCAGTAGTTCCCTGGGTGATATGTGAGAGGTGTGCAGGGACAGTGAGTACATGCTGGGACTTGTAGTTCCCTGTATGATAGAAGGCTCTTTTAATTACTTTCCTCATGAAAATACTAGTAATACAATGCCAATATAGTACAGTAACTTTCAAGTTTGACTATATTCTATTCTAAGTTCTATAATGGCATTGCATTACTAGTACTTTCATGAGGACAGTGATTAAAACAGGGAACTATATGTCCCAGCTGAACTGCCAACTTGTATTTTTCTAGTAATACAATGCCATTATAGAACATGGAATAGAATATAGTTGAACTTGAAACTTTCAAATTCAGCCATGTTCTATTCAATATTCTATAATGGCAAGTAGTCACGGTCCTCTTGTTCTCATGGCTGGAGGAAGCTTGAGCAGGCTGTAAAATAAAAACTAGCCTGGGGAAATGCAGCCGGAAACCTCCAGACGGGCCTTACTGTATTATCAGACCGCTACTGCTGGGTCCTCGCGCCGAGGCCCCAGTTCTGCCCCATTATTTGCCTGTGTTCAATGCCTGGCCCGCCTGCTTTTCACTGCCCGGAAGCCAGCACAACCCCCTCCTGCCCGTCCGTTTGTCTGTCTCTGCGTTTGGGGCAGCTACACCATCGCCCCCCGGTTGTTACGCCACTGCCGGTGCCCCTTCTTCCTTCCTTGGCCCTCCCAAGTGGCGGAACACCAGGGCCCGGTCGCACATGCGACCGCTGCGACCCTGGTAGTTCTGCCACTGAACGGATGTCACCGTGCATAGGCAGAGTTGAAAAGTAAGAAGTTACCTGCACTCCAAGGATACATTTCTAATTTCTACGATTTATTGTGAATGCATAATGTCACCAAGGTCAAAACTGCCAACATTTCGGAGCCTCACAGAATTCCCTTCCTCAGGGGAAACGCATCCTCGGAGTACTAGTGACTTCTTACTTTCAAGATCAGTATTTCATCCAATCTTTGCAACCCAAGGCCATCTGTTGCAGCCGTTCGTGCATGATAAACATACAGATGGTTGTACAAGCCTCATATTTGGACCACTTTGCGATTGTCAGTGTGCCTTGGCAGATGAGAACAATGGGCACGTGCACTATTTAATTGGTACCTAATTTTCGTTTTTAATGGGGAATTAAATATAAATTCACTTTTCCATGTTGTCTATGCAAAAAATATTAATATAATGGCCTTTAAAGTAGGTACATTTGTTTCAAGAATCATGACCTGCAGTTTCCTGACTGTTTACGTTCTACTTTGAATAAGATGCTCATTCAGAGCAGATTTCCCATTCCCCAACCATGCTCTGTTGCAGCAGAACAGAATATAAACATAGCTTGGGATGGGGTAGACCAGGCTGCTTGAAAATTGATTTATCTCTGGTTTGCACCTTCTTTGAGCACCCTAAAGCTGGCCACACACCTATAGATTATCTGCAGATTTTCTATGGTCAGATGGAGTGCAATGGATTCCTCCATCTACGCTAAACTGTGTGGATGGCGAAATCTCCCACTGGCCCAAGCTTCAGTTTCTTCCTAGTCGACCTCACTGGCTCTCAAAATACCTGAACAATGCCTGCATCCAATCAGATTGTTCAGGTATTTTGACAGCCAGTAAAGGTTTCTTGCTAGTCGACCTCACTGGCTCTCAAAATACCTAAAGCAATGCCTTGATCCAATCACATTGTTCAGGTATTTTGACAGCCAGTAAAAAGGTAGTAATTGAGGGGGAGGAGTTGTTTCAGAAAGTAAAATTCTGCCTTAAGTCTCCATACACTTGGCGTTTGTGTTTCTTGTGCAGTTTTCCATGCGGAAGACCAAGCTACACGCAAATGCTAAAATCTTTCATCTGCATGGATGCCGCTCATTTGCGGCTATTACTATATCCGCCCGCAAACATGTGGAATCTGTCAAAAAATTGCGCTTTGACTATGGTGCGCCACAAAAGTCTGAACTTTTTTTATGTCTTTGTATGGACGAATACGCACGGACAACCGCTCCTGTGTGAATGGAGCATTGGATGACCCCTGAAGGGAGCACCTAAAGGCAGACAGAGTTGGAGATAGCCTGAAAGGATGGGGAAGGGAGTTCCAGAGGATGGGAGAGATTTTGGATTAGTCCCAGAGGCGAGCATGGGAAGAGTTGAGGGAGCAAGAGAGCAGAAGGTCTTGGGAGGAGTGGAGAGATCAGTTTGTGTGAGACGAGGTTGAAGATGTAGCCGGGGAAAAGAGCTGTGGATCGTTTTGTAAGTGGTTGTTGATATTTGTAATGTTGTTCTTTGGGTGACTGAAAGCCAGTGGAGGGATTGGCACAGAGGGGTTGCAGACACTGAGCGGTTGGTAAGGTGGAGGAGTCTGGCAGCAGCATTCATGATAGACCGAAGGGGGAATAGAGATTGTAGAGGTAGACAAATGAGGAGGGAGTTGCAATAGTTGAGTCGAGGGATAACAAATGAGTTTATGAATACTTAGCGGTTTCATCGGTTAAGAAGGGGCGTATTTTGGAGATGTTACTTGGGTGAAGGCGGCAAGATTTGGACAGTGACTGGATGTGGGACTGCAAGGTGAGGTCAGAGTCCAGGATAACACCTAGCACCTTGGCATGGGGGAGGGAAGGATAGTTGTGTTATCGATCTCAATGGAAAAGTTGGGGTAGAGGGCATGGAGGGGGAGGACATAACATGAGCTCTTGAGTTTTTGAAAGACTTGAGAAAATTAGTGATGCACAAGAACACTGTAGGTGTAAGCTGCGGAGTGGAGAGATCTGTGTGTCTTCAGCATTGAGATGGTATTGGAAGCCATGCAAGGTTATCAGCTGACCAAGTTAGGGCTTGTAGATAGGGAATTGAATGAGTCTGAGGACAAACCTTGGGGATCCCTATGTAAAGATGGACAGGAGAGGAGAAGGTATAGTTTTAGGTGACACTGAAGGAGTGCTTAGATAGATATGAGAACCGTGAGACAGCAGAGTCTTTGAGGCCAAGGTAGTGGAGCTTTTTGAGGAAGAGCAGGTAGTCAACTGTGTCAAAGGCAGCAGAAAGATCTAATAGTAAGAGTAAAGAGTAGTAATAAAAAGTACATTGAACATCTGCTAGTAAGAATAGGACCCCCTTGCCTCAGTAGATGGTTTCACTCTGGAATCTATCAAAAGTTAAAATATCAGTTCTGGGTGGACTGACCCTTTAAACAACAAGTGCCACATGCCTGGTGTGTGTTTTAGTTAATAGTGACCTTGTCAGATGAATGACTTTGCAGAGTGTAACATGTTGTTTCTCTGTATTGTAAAACAAGAATGTGTCAGCTTGTCACACTAATAACTTTGAGCACAGGCTGACCTCACTGAATCCATTAGACGTGTTGCTGGAGGACAAATATATTATTTCTTTTTGGCTGGCAATCTTTATATATTGATTTTATAACATATTAAGCGTTACTTCTCTTTGTGAAGCTGCATGATATCCTGTGAACATGCATAAAGACCCATTATTGTCATTTAAAGGGATTTTGTGTTTATCGTCTGTTTGCTGGCTAATAACGATTGATCCTTGTGTTTATGTTTTAGCAAACGCACAACTACTTCACAGGCCCTTTGGGAATGCCTGCTTGGGGCTCTTACATCGTTTTTGTCATGGCTACCTTGTTGATTGGACTCATTCTTGGGCTGGTAAGACATACTAACATTTATTATTATTTAATTACTGAGCAATACATGTGCATTAAAAATTATGTAGCATGACCTGTGAGTCATACATTTTGCACACCATTATAAAGGGGTCAGAGGACTGAACACTGGCAAACTAAAAATCTGTAGGTTAGCCTAGGATAACCCCTCCTACTAACAGCATACCTCAGTTTTTTGCTAGTGTATTAAGAGGATCGTCATCTATTATTCAGCTCTGCTGTGTTAAAGACTACCTTATTTTTTCTAGCATTTTTGTTCATTCAAGACTCTTCTCTTCATCACTGCTGGAGCTTTGTCTCTTCAATTGCAGCTGTCTGGCATGGTCCTCCTCAGCCTGGTTTTTAGAGTACTGCATTTGAACCCACATGAACTGGATATTGTGGTACTAGCCTGGAAGTGACCTTTGGACACTGGGTTCTGCACGGGATGCTTATAAGACTCCATTCTAGTAAAAGTTAGGATCAGGGCACTTTCCAGGTCTGGAGCTGCTGGCATTGCTTCAGCACTTGCCCGGTCTCTAATCGCAGCACGGTTGCAACATGTCTGATTCTAGATACTGAGACAACAGTCCTGCTGTACTGGCGGCCCCGAACCACTTTTTACTAAAGTCCCCGGGGTTGCTTGCAGGGCACCTACTGACTGTGCCAACGTTTGCAGCCTAGAGTCACGTTGCCCTCTGCTCTTGGAGTTTGTTCTGTTTTCAAAGTCCTCTAAAGTGTCATCAGGTGTGGTTGGGTCCTCTGCAGCTTCTGCTGAGGTCCTCATCATGATCACATAAGCATTTATGGCCCAGATCACCCAGTTATTAGCTGACTTTGCAGAGGCCACAATCATTGTTCTGCATTTAATTTATCTGATTTGCCACAGCCTTAGTGGCTTCTGAGCCATGGGCCGCAGAGACTCTGAGTCGCTTCATTTCTTGACTGATTATTATTATACAGGACTGATGAGCTTACCCCTAAGTTGCTATTGCTTCTCAACTAAAGGAGACCATTTTCAAAATCAGCTATTTTGGTCTAGATTGTTCAGTTTTCCTGCCTTCTCCAAACTCTTCACCCTTTTGTGAATAACCTTGTGTGACTTTACTTTGTTAAACCATATCTAAATCCCTTTAAAGAGATCTAACCAATGATGTGGTTAATCCCTAATTTTACCCCAAACTTTTAACCATTGCCAAACCTAAAAGGGGCTTCTGTCTCATCTTGGACATCAAACCTTGGAATGTATTCATTTGGGTGCAGAACTTTTGCATCAAATCCACCAAATCTGTCATTTGACAGGATGACTTTCTGTCTTCTGTGGACATCAAGGACATTTACCTTTTATGTTCCCTTCTTTCCACCTCATCATGGATCCTAATCCTTCAAAAATTGTTGCTGGAGCCAACTCATCATTTGGAGCATCTAGGACCTAGTCCTGAATACAGCTCAGACCAGATTGTCCCTTCCACAGGAGAAACCTAAGACTTTCCGGTGTCAGATTTGAACTTTCCAGTTCCGGAATCTCCCAGCTCTCACCCAGACCAATGCTTAATGGTCTGTTATGCCTAGAGCAGGGTGAACCCAGAGGTTGTGATTTGGGGTCAGCATGCAGCCAAATCCATGTGAGGGTGTTCCTGCTGAATACTGGCTGGCCCTTAGACTCTGAACTTTGGGGGATCATGAGTGACATAAATCCAGTGAGGGCCGTGCTCTTTATTTTTAGGTACCAGTTTCTTTTCCAGTGTTCCCAATTTTTCTGAGAACCTGCTGTTGGTCTGCATCTCTTAGTCACTGCCTCCTGTGGGGTATCCCGTATAGTGTAGTGAATGGTCCACCTTAGGCAAAGGCCTTCCTGGCAGTGGTTCAGATTGTGCAACTGATATCCTTTTTATCATTCTGGATGGACCTCAAAAAGGCACCCCAGCTTCTTGTTTAACAATCTCTAGGTAGCTCAAAGCATCGTTCAGGCTTATCTCAATGATCGGGTTGCCACCTTTCCTGTTAAGGCTTACTCTGTTATATCTGTGAGTGCCCCTTTGGCTTTTTTTACATTAGGCAACTATATCTCCGATTTGTAAGGCTGCCACCTGGTCTTCTGTTCACATGTTCCCAAAGTTCTACAAGGTGGACGGCTGTGCCTCATCTAATGACCATTTGGGTGTAAGGTGCAGGCAGTCCCCAGTTTACTGTTATTTCTTTGGGCCTGTTAATATGTGCTGTATTGCCCACCCCTCAGTTGGACTTCTATTACATGTCTCAAAGGCTGAAGGCTTCCCCTTAATGAAGGAGAAGAGAATGTACTGTAAAATCTTTTTTTTGGAGTCCATTGAGGGACACAGGTCCCACTCCTTTGTGTTTATGATCATGCTCTCAGTACTAATTTGCTTCAACCATGCAGGTAGTAAGAGGGGTTATACCCTGGACTGGCCTACAGTTTATTTTGTTTGCAAGTGTCTAATCCTCCCATAGGCAGCAGTATAACCTGAATGTTTAAAGTAGTATTAATCCCTCACTTATCAAATAATTTTTACCTATAAATGCAACAGCTCTTTTTCAAAATGTCTTTTAATCTTTTATAACTCGCTTCTATATCTGTTTTGAAATACTTTTAAAATCAACCCCCATAGTCATCATGCTCATCAGCTTCCATTAGGTGTAGCACTTCCCGCAACGCACGGGTGTCTCCTCAGCAGCTGCCTTGCTGATAGAGACACCCGCATGCAGGGAGGGGGACTAGCAGTTTGGGGACTACTAGAGAACGAGGAAACAAAAAGCATTTCACTTAAGTCTGGTCCTGTTAATAAAAAGAAAATGAATATTAAAGTACCTCTGACAATGTTAAATATATAAAGAAATACAAATGAAGGTTTAATATCACTTTAGGAAAAGATACAATGTAGCTGTATTCTTGTAATGTTAATGCCTTGAGTTCAATAACAAATTAACATTTGCTTTGTCCCCCTGTGGACTTCAAGAGAAGAATTTTACAGTGAGTAAAAAAATTTTACTCTTATTTTGTAGTGCAGTATATTTTAAAACACAAGACAAAATATCTTACTGTGAACAAGCACATATTGACACTAAACCTGATGCAAGCCACAATCGGAACTGATATGTTTCTGTCTTGGCAGATTCCCTTTAATAAACATATATTATCTGTTTTGTTTGTCATCCAGATATTGGTCCTGCTTATAGATTGCTTTTGCCCAGCTAAACCCAAGTATGAAGAAGTGAGATCAGGTAAGTGTTCGGCCTTATAAATTGAGGGAACCTGACCTTCCAGCACTTGTGCTAACCAAAATAGATGTCTCCTTTAGAATTACAGGCAAATAGAAGGATTGGGCAGGTCATGTTAACTGTGTAGTAGCGGTTCACTTTAATAGGGGGTGTGCTCTATAAACAGAATATCAATGCACCTTATCCCTAACTGACTATGAACACACCATGAAGAAGAACATAGGGACTTTTCAGGGGCTTCCAACTGATATATAACAGAATGTCTAAAAAAAAATTGGCCCTTTTGTTGTTAGAATTTGCAAACATAAATATATAAACATATATTATATTGTATATGTCTTTAAACTTTTTTTTTTACAAATTGGTAGCACCTGAAAAGTCCCGACATCCTTCTTTATGATGTTTTAATGAGGTTGTGACAGACAAATATACAGTTTTAAAGTTTGTGCATTTCTATGGAAATGCAGCATGCTTTTAAGATGCATTCACCTTGCTATACACTGCTCCAGGCTCTGAATGCTTACAGTCTTCCCAGTCTCAGACGCAAGCTTCCTTCAGCTCGATCCAACCTTACAAATCAAGACATACCAAGGGCTGGTTCACACCACAAACTGTATTGCATCTCGGCCGGCTTCCTGCATTCAGGGGTGGGAGGGGGCGTAGCGGGGCAATAAAGTCAATGGCATTGCAGCCACACCCCCCCGAAGTGCGATCACCTGCACCAGAACGCATGGCACATTACTGCCCGCTTTCCGGTCCAGTGCGATCTGAAAAAGTGCTATTTTTGCAGATCGCACTGGATCAGAACACAAGCAGTGATGTACCACGTGTTCTGGTGCTAGCAATCGCACTTCAGGGCACCCCTCCCGCCCCTGAACGCAGGAAGCCGGCCGGGATGCGATACAGTGCGCTCCAGCAGCTGACCGCTCTGGAACTTAAGGAAGCCACACTTAATAATGTAATCACACTGTTAAAAAACTAGTCCCTGCTCACACTTGTGCAGTTTGGCCACCATGCGACATTGCAAAATTAAAGAAATCCCATTATTTTCTCTTGGGCTCATTCACACCTGTGTGTTGCCCTGTGACTTTGAAAAATGTGTAGCAGCTTCTTTTGGTGAATTTTTCAGCCCCACAGACGGCAATAGGCATGCATTAAAATAGCATGGAAAAATGCATGTTCATGTGTTGTAGCACATGACAACTAGCCTCCACCCCCTAGCATCCTACACTGTATTTAAATTGTCCAAAATAAAAACACAATGCATGAAAACCCAAAAAATTAATTTAAACAGAAGACTATAAAAACAATCTAAGAAACTCTTAAAAATGCAGATGCACAAGTCTGAATGGAGATTTATTGTGCTAAGAGTCCATGCAAAACCCACCCTTTTCTATTATGTTTAACTTCAAAGAGCCTAATCATAGAGTCATTGAGTGCATTTGTGCAATCATAGCGGTTCTACGATTAAACTTGTGCAAGGGAATCACATTACAGGGAGAAGCTCAAGCAGGTTGTCTGTAGACTCTGATCACAAGTTCAGCAGGATTGCATTCTGGAGTGCAACTGTTGCTACTTTCAATTAATTTACAGATGAATTTGACTCCCAACCTGCATTTGATCCTCTCCAGTGCTTCAAGCTTCTTTTGCATTCCAATTCATTTATATGGGGAGTCCTGAAGCAAACAGATCATAAAAATTGAATTGCCAAAATATTTTCTTTTTCTTTGGGTGGCAGAGGGTTAAAGGATTTACCCTCAATTCTTGTCCCAGAGGCAAGAACAGGAAATGAGAGAACATCTCATCAGAGTGCAGGGAAATTTCACTTTTGACAGCCGTCAGTGGATCAGGTGTCCATCCACATTGGCAGGATTCCCATTGTGTGGTGACACCTGACAGTTTCTGGACTTCCCTTTACATTCTCTCCTGGCGACAACTATTGCCAAGATAGGAAGTAAAGGTGCAACCCTTCCCCACTTTCTTTAGCACACAAAAGAAAATCTTTTGATTTGTAGAGATTTAAAGCTCAACTTCAGCTTCCAAAATAAAATAATAGCCCAGCCGGCTGTCCAGCGCTTCCCCTACAGACTTGCCACTCCATGATGCAACGCCAGTTGACTGTTGCCTAGCCGGAGTTAGGACTTAAGTCCGAGTGGGTGTCATTTTAATTTATCTGACAACTGACAGTGTGAGCATAAAGCAAGAAAAATTTAATATATTCTAAATGGCAGTAAGGATAACATATAACCCCAGTGATTGACAGATGTGATAGCTTTACATTGTGGAAAAATAAGCTACAGTGGGGGAACAGACACAAAACTGGCAACAAAGTAAACCCTGAGGAATCTGCTGAGAGCATTTTTAGATTTGATGCACGCAGACCCCTTTAAGGGAATTTTTTATTAAAATAAGAGGTAATCCTGAAACCTAATTGGGTGTTTGATAGGAAGCCAGTTCTCAGGGTCAGCATGAAGTCAATGTGTAAATTGTAAGCTTTGCCAAATAGAGACTGATGATGGTTTACTGCAATTACCCTATGGTTATTTTCTGTTATTTTATTTGACTTAATGCTTGTCCATGTGTAGCGCTATGAAATAAAAAAAAAGGAAAATGGCACAGATATCGTTATGGATTACAAAAACATGGGCTCTTTCAGAGTATGGATAGCATTCATTTCGATTTCTGAACTCTGCTTCAGTGTAGCAATAGCTCCCTAATGCCCATCTGATTATTATCTTTTATTTGTATATAGGGCCTTTTTTTAGCACTCATACAAAAATAAAGACTATCTGTCTTAGCCAAGCGCAGTTCATCATTTTCAGATCCTTGGACAGCTGGAGGGGAACATTGATCCTTTTCCGTGTGTTTGTAGATAATGAATGACAATTCAGGTTAGATTGTATGTTCTTCATAAGTGTTCTGTTTGAGGTAGAATAATGGTCTGTTTCTTCAGTATTTCTAAGAATGCCATATGTCCATGTAAACATCAAAGGCCTTCTTTAAACGATCAGAATTTCATGTGTACATTGCTGTAGAGGATACTGCATTTGTGGATGAAAACTCATGTGTTTGCCAGCTTAAGTCAAACTAGTTATTATAGAGGGCTGCATTTGAAACTGTCAGAGTATGATGAACAAGGAAGAGGCACTTTGAAGGAAAGAAGGGGTAGCCTGGTTTACCAAGCTTTCATGTAGCCAGTGGTTGATGCAGTGAGGTTCTTGACGATTGTAAAGGGCTCCCTGACACTGAAGGTGAATATTGTGTAATAAGCCAAATGGCTACAAATAAAGTACATAAGCACCAGGCAAAGCTTCTGCAAGTTAGTCTAAGGAATCCCTTTCTCCACAAAGGTAATGCTGCCGTTTGACATGCAATGCCTTTGTCAACTGATTTACTTTTGTAAAAGTATTTAATTTCCCCCCTCCCTAGCCCTGCATATTCTCAAAGACCTACAGTCCCCTGTTTAAGCTGCCTGACCTACACCGTGCAGCCAATGGGGAGCCACACAGCCAACGTTGCAATCTCTAACCAACTGGTCCCTTACTTATTCTGCACATACATGGAAAATCCCATTAATTTGTATGGAATTGCATTTTTATTCCCCTGCACATGCGCAGAAGTGAGGAGAGTTTTCAGTGTCTGTGTGACTCCTGGTTGGCCGCACGGCATGGGTTTGGCATGTGGACAGGTGAGTAGAAGACTTTGGAGGTTACTTGGGAAGATGCAATGATAACTTTACAAAAGTAGAACTCCAGTTAGAAAAAAAATTCAGAGGACAGTTACGTACAGTTAGAATATATGCACTTTCTTTAATGTTAATATGCAGTTGCAGGTAAATAATACAAATAGCAATTACAATTAATAGCAAGCACCTCCTACTACCCACTTGTCAGTTTTGATGTTGTATAGAGGCCCCTGGGACCACTAGGATTGACTAATACTATTAGAACTTTTTTTTGTTCTTCTGGTTGGGTTTTATTTTTTTTATCTTTTTAAGAAAACCTGCAATAGGAAACTGCACACTTTACATGTAGGGTGCTATACAGAACAAAGAGAACCCTTCCCAGCTCACATCTTTGCAAAATGCTTGATTTTTGCAGCTTAATGCAGTCTCACTTTTGTAAATACTGTAATATTTGCACTGCAGTGTGGAGGTACAGCTAGTAAAATAAGTGACTGACAACACCATCTATTTATAAACTGCTGCCTTAGTTTGTGTTAGGGGATTGTCAGTCCTTTTTCAGTTTCAATCAGCAGAACATCAACAAAAAATAACATGTCTACAGCTCTGTTTCTGCCAAATGGCCAGAACAGAAGGGTTAATTCTCTCCTCATTTATTCCAGATATTATTAAGGAGGATGTTGGAGGGTTAGAGAAAGATCCTAAGGACTCTGGTGATGAAAAGAATGTGTCTGACAACGAAGATGTCAGTGAAGAAGACAATGAAGAAGAGAAGGATGAGCAAGCAGAAGACAGTGAAGCCGTAAGAAATGCTGAAAAGGGTTCTGGGGAGGACTCTACAGCAGAGGACTCTGGGACAGAAGAGGAAGAGGACGACGTTGGCATGCACGTACCACATCCAAGCACACCCGAATCTGAAAGTGCCTTGAGACAACGCCGAAGTGAAGTGGCAGTTGAGAGTGAACATTAGTCATTTCTGTATGCCTAGATGTTTACCTTTTCAGGACCAAAGATGAGTCATTTGTTGCTGAAGTTTTTTCATAGTTTATCATGTAGCACGAGTCAGTATTGTGCATACAAATGTCTTTTTTTTTTTTTTTATGAAACCAGTAATTTTTTAAAGCTTTTTGCTGATTGTTTTGTGACCATCTCCTGACAATCTATTTTAAGACATGTTGGTTTATACCAGATTGTTTTTATTTAGTTATTTTGCATAATCCTCCAGCAAAGAGATATTTAGCTAAAATAGAACCCGAAGCACATGCTTGAATTTCAAGTACATATATGTTTACTGTTACACCTGCCAAAGAGTATATCATTCTATACAGTCATTTTTGTGATTTGTCTACCTGCCACAGTGCACAGCCATGTTTGCTACATCCTGGATCCTTCCCTGCTAACTGGACAGAGGTAATAATATAAGCTGGTTGTCCAAAGAGCAGGCTGGATGCAATGAGGTATCATGAGGAGTCGCACTGCTGAACTAGAAAACTAGAAGTCCCTTGGCAGGTAAAACAGGAAACATGCAGAATATGCATTTAAACTGTGTATTAAGATGCTATCCTGGAGTTCAGCTTCAAATATCTTCCAACAGGTTATCTTGTATTTGCTATAATTGTTCAGAGAATTGCCTAAAAATATCAGTGATTGTAGGGCCAGACTACTGCATTTTACTTATTAGGTATTTATTTTGTAATGTTGAAGGTCAAACCTAGTTTTAAGCTAGTTTCATGGCTTGAATATTGACCGATTCCTGCTGAATCTATTGAAATTCGAGCCATGGGTGGCCCTGTTGGTATCACCCGGTGTGACAAAAATCTATTTAAAAATCGACAGAGCTGGGTGGGAAATTGTTGGCTGCAGTGATTGCATCCTATTCATACAGACGTGAGTACTGTCTGAATTCAATAGCCTGCACGGCAGATTCCTCCATCCAAGCTGTTTAGAGCCTATGGAGGAATCTATTGATTTTTCTCTCATTCGGCCAATGAACTGAACAAAAGAAAGCGACAGGTGTATGCATAGATTCAGCTGGATAGCTACACACTGCAAGCATTGGCCCTTCACACACTGAATCACTGTTTTTAGTTCTCTCCTGAATCCACAGTCCAAATACCAGTTTGGATTTATCAATATGATATTGCAGTTCCAGTATATGCATTTTCAAGCATTCAATCACTGGGTAGTAATTCTTTTTTTTCCCCTACAGTTAGTGTGGTGTTCTAGGGCCAACATGATACATCTTCCAGCCTGATGACCCAGTGAAAAATGGCCAGCAATCCTAGTCACCTGGTGTCCCAACATGTAAGTACATACAATAACTCCCAGGACATTTCTGCAGGATCAGGCTATAACCCATTTATTCAGGAATATAGCAGCTACAAAGATGAGTGGTGTGAGCTTAGTTTCCCCTCATCATGGTAAGCACTTGAGAAAGAGCCCACTGAAATGCATGCAAAGCTGTGATGCTTGAATAAATGGGTTAATCTGAATTTGCAGAAGTCCCCTAGGACTTTTTGTACTTGTTGGGAGCAGACTAGAACTCCAGGCACCCACTGAGCAGCCATACTCCTCCATATATGTTGCATACTACTACCAGTACTACCGGTAGACAAATGTATGTACTCCTGCTGTAACAAATAGTTCTAATGCCTTGACAGGGTCTGGCCTGGTTTATCACACTAAATGCACAAAAAAAGAAGGTCACAGAAGGACATATGATGAAGAGCTTGAGCTCAGAAAAATGTATTTTAGGACTGCTATATCAGGTCAATTTATCAAGCGGAATTTATATGAATCTATAGGATGGATTGTTGGTTTCCATAGCAACCCAAGATTCAGAAACCTGTAGCACTGTAGACTGATCTTACAAAGTGCTGGCACGCTAGGCTGTCCTTGACAATAGTCTTCTGGTGGCAGAGGTGGGTACACCTACAGCTCCTCAAGAAGCACAAAACCACTCTGCCAGCAAAATACATTCACTTTTATGTAAACCACGTTTCAAGCTGTGTTTAAAGGGAAATTAGAGTGATTATGGGTTTTGAATTATTGTAATTGCTTGAAAGACATTTTTAATGTTTTTTTAATGTTCCATAGTTTCGCGCAGATATTTTATTTCTATTGAGTGGCCTTCTCTCTGTCTAACATTTCCCTTTTTAAACCACTGCTGGGATAAGATATGCCAGGCAGGAGTAATTGTTTTAATCGGTTGTAGCAGACCCATAGACAGAGAGAGGAACTCAAAACTGTTCTGCTGCCCTAGCAGACAGGAAGCACAAGCAAATATATCCACCCCTGTGCACACATTAAATTCTACATAGAAATACATTAACAGTGATTTGTATGGTTATTTATGTTAAAGTTAAGCTGTTATATCTGACAGATAGTACAAATTAGACGAAAAGTGAAAATCGGGCACCAAAATGTAGCTGCATGTACCCTTCTTTATGCTTCAGAGTTCTCTGGGAGCCATGAAATCTGGATCACACAATATCCAGATAATTGCTTCCATTACTGCAGTCAGAGCTCAGTGCACACCTCCCTTTTGGTCACAGAGGTGTAGTGTATTGGATTGAGGGGTGCTAGGTAGCAGACGCTTGTCAGAGGTCACTAAATACATATTGATCATCCCAAGTTTTTGTATTTCCAGAGAGCTTTGGAAGGTAAGGGGAGGTGCTTTTTAGCCATCTATTGGTGCCTGTTTTCAGCTTTTGTCAGCATTTGTAGCTGGTAAAGAAAACAGACTTGCTTTGAAGCAGCACTCCAGGCAGAGAAAAAAAAACACAAATGAATGCAGCTCTGTAATTGAAAAAATGTAATCAAATGTATTTTTTAATGCAAGCAGTGTACGTAGCTGAGTTTGACATGGTATCTTGCAATCCCCTGTACAGCAGAGTTCAAGCTGGAAGAGCGGGAAGCAGCATCAGCTGTGCTGCAATGCTCATGTGCTAACCAGAAACATGCTAATAGGTGGACAGAGTAGAGTGACAGTGAGATGAGCTCATTTTTTCCCCTTGTTTTGCTTTTCCTTTTTTCTGTTCTGTAAGTAAATGTTGCTTAACTGTAGCGGAGAAAAATATGGTCTCTTGTCCTGTTAGACAGTTCTGAGCTGTGTAAATCTCGTGACTGGATGGCCGGAAATACAAAAATCTTTTGGCAGGTAAAACAGCTTCCATAAATGTATTTGTCTAGAGTTTTAGGCTGATCACTTTCATGTGTAATGTGTATAACAAACATTAAAAATACAATAGATTCTCTTAAAGCTGAACTCCTGACAAACTGCTAAATATCATATGTCATGTCATCTCTCTGCTCATTCCACTCTTTCCTTGCCTCAGCATGTGCCTTGTTGACATATTTTCATGCAGCACATCCAATTGGCTCCCATTGTTGCCCCTCCTTGTCCCAGTATGAGTGCATATGTGTAGGCATTGCAAGAGGCTGATTTTTGCACTTAACAAAATACATTTCTTTCTTTCTCCATTGAGGGACACCGGAATGGAGTAATTCTTGAACATATGGGTTATACTGCCACCTTCAGGAGGTTTGGACACTGATAAAAACTGTTCTGCCAGCCCCCATATAACTTTTCTCTCTGACCATCATGCCTCAGTATTTTTGCTGGTGTCCTAGGAAACTGAACGCTATTATGCTTTTTTTTCATCCAATCAACATTTCTAGGTGCTTTGTGGATATTTTTTTCAAGTTGTTTATTAGACTGCTTGAGGTGGTCCCTATGCGGCAGTCAGTTAGTCACTTGTTGATGGTGCCTTTTACTAAGCCCTGGTTCACACCTGGGCGTTTTACAGCGCTGAGCGGCGCGCTGTAAAAATGCCCAGCAAGTGAAATCCCATTATTTCCTATGGGCATGGTTCCCACCTGGGCGTATTTCAGTGCGTAGGAACGCGCTGAAAAACGCCCTACGCCCAAAGAAGTACAGGAGCTTCTTTGGGGCGTATTTTCCTGTGCGTATCCCTTAGGATACAGCTGGATAGCCCTCGTAAACGCGTGTTTGTCGCGTGTTTCGTTGACCACAAATCACGGTTAAAACGCGCGTCAAACGCGCATATTCCGAACGCCCAAGTGTGAACCCAGCCTTAGGGATTACACTGATAGCCAGTTGGACTCCCTATTTAACTATCTGAAACGGCTCTCCTTCCTCTGCTAGTGGTGACTGTACTTTGTGATACCATGTCTCAATGGTTCACATCTTTTAAAGAGATTCCTATAACTCAAAGCAAGTTACTTGAGTACTTCAGGTATGATAGTCTCTTACAGCCATCTAGGTTGGTGTCTCACATGGCAGTAATGTGTGTTCATATGAGAAAGATGCTATGGCTATGCCTCATTCATTTGCTGTTCGGGGGGGGGGGCTTCTCTTTGGTCATGCACATGCACTTAACAGTGGCATACACAAGCCTCCTGATTCTCACTCTGGGTGTCGCTTCATCGCAGAAGATCTCTTGATGATGCAGTAAAACTCCAGTCTTCAGCTAGTATAGCTGTAACATCTCATATGAGATCTAACTCTCATGTGAAGCGCAGATCTCAAAGCAATAAACCATCTGTTTAAGGCACACCGCCACTTTTACCAGTTGGTTATTGTTTCTCTATTCTGTTGGTCTCCTGGATTTCTCTTCCTCTCAGTTTGAATGCTTAGGGTACATCCTGTAGCTTCTATGTTATACCCTGCAACTAGGTATCTGGCTCTTTTGCCTTTTCTTATTCCTTTTGATTTTCCGAACCTCAGTGTACTTCACTCCTAAATATTGAGGCTCCTCACTTCCTAGGACTTGTGATGTCCCATGGTGCCTGGAACCTACCTTGGGGTATTCTAACGGTTTTCTTACAATAGAGTCTACTGATTTTAGCTTCATTGCACTCCTTGCGGTGCGTATTCCTACCAGCACTTACAAAGTCAATAACCCAGAGATTGTATGACTCTTCTACAACACTGACCATTTCCTCTACCATAGTGCTCCTTCTCTTCTTAGCTTCTCCATTGTGAAATGCCTAAAACCTCCTCACTAAACACTGTCCCTTAGTGGTACTACCTGTCCCCTAGGAAAATCCCTTATTTGTACTACCTATCCTGCTGTGATACACCCGACTCTCTCTTGGTGCCTTGCTGTGTTGTTAATTTCCAAATTGGCTTTGGTGGCAGTATAACCTTGTGTTCATCAACGGACTTCAAGAAAAAGATTTTATGGTTAGTGCAATGATTTGCATTATTCTATACAGAGCTGCATTATTTGTGTATTATATCTGTCCAGAGTGCCGAATACTTCTCTGACCAGCTCTTTCTGTGTGGAGGGCTTTCAGCTAGGTCATAATTGGAGCCATTGCTCACAGCAGATAGTTCCCTTGTTTCATTTGAAAAATCAAGTTATGTAGGAAAACTCTTTAGCAACGCCTTTCATTTTGCTTCATTTCTTTATTGCTTCATTTTGTTTTTGTAATCAAGATTCATTTAAAAAAAAAAACCCAAGGCACTCCTTTTGTGTCCAGCAATTTCTGAAGTTGGGAAATTCAGAACAATGGAGGCGGGTAATGTTTACATTTCTTTTATAGTTTCTCTGCCCAAAACCCTTGGGTGGAGTACTTCTTTATGCAAGCAAAAAATGTTATCCTTGTTAATGACAATTTGATGTAATATGCTTGATATTTGTGTCATGTTTTAATATAAGCCGAACTTTCATTTTTATTGAGTGAATGGTTAAAAAAAAAAGCCAAACCGGAAAAGTGAAGGAACTTATTTATTTTTTATTAATAGATGTTTTTAAACTCATAAGTACAAAGTTATCAATCTTTTCCTAGCTAAAGACAAATAATGTAGCACAAAGTTGATTTAGGGCTTACTTTTTGTGTGATATGTACAGCTTGAACCTGAAGGTCTAATTCTTTGTTTGTTTGATAAGCTCTTTTCGAACATCTAGTAACTAGCTTAAAGCAAGCTTGTTAAAAAATTAAACATTAAAATGTTTACAGTATTATGTGCGCATGGTCATAATTTATTTGCACCAGAATATAAGTATATATTAATCAAATACAGGAAGTAGAATTTATGATGCTTATTTCGCTGCTGGGAGTCACCATCTTAATTAGAGCCATGGCGGAGTATTTATGCACTAGAGAGCAAAAACACAGAGCGCTCCATCTATGTGAAGGGTCTCCTTCACAATATCCGGGCGCACTATGTTTTTGCTCTCCGGTATATTTAAAGGTTCCCTGGTCCTTGTGTAGCAGCCCTCTATGTGATTGGTGTATTTTGGCAAGGTGAAGATCGGTAGTTGCTATCTGCACCAGAAGTTGATTGAATACTTGACAGTATTTATATACTGGTCAATTAATTTAGGGCTGCTAAATCCTCTATATGCACTTTTTGTTTTCTACACAATTCAATATCTAGCAGTAGTCATATATTACTGAAATCGTATTGCTGCTAAAGACACTACACCCAGGAGCGTGCTTATAGTTGAATGGACTGCCTTTTCCTTCCAGGGTTTTTCATATCAGAGGGCTCACCGAGGGCATGTCATGGTTTTCAAATAAACAATAAATTAAGTTTTGTATTGTAGATTCTTGTCAATGTAAACAGGACAAATCTCTCTACAATATAGATTTAGAGGGATTTTCACCTTTTTTGCAAAAATCGGACCTTAAAAAACTGACTGGAGCAGCTTTATAAATAGGCAAAATTGTACAGATCAATATATCCCCAGATAACTCCACCCTTCGTTTAAAAAAAAAAGTTTCCTCTTTGCCATCTTGTGGTGGAATTCAACAATAACACCATCCATGGCCTTTTTGATTTTCACATAACGATTAAAAATAATACCACAATAAGAAGATTTTTTTTTTATATTTGTTTTTGGTGAGGTTTTAGCACCAAATCAAATACGAATTTCAGACCAAGCACCCAGTTACTACCTATCCCCCATCATGTGCCTTAACCCTAAAGCTATGTTCACACTGTGTTAGATACTCATTAATATCCTGTTTTGGGAGATCATTGTACACACAAGTGAACCACTCTCCTATTGAGAGTAAAATCAGGAAAAGGAATAGACAACAGTAGGCTACTGGGGACCAAACTCTGCATGCAGCATTTGGCCCGCAACTCAATGCCCTGGCTTCTGATGGCTCAGTTCATGCATTCAGATCCATGGGGGTAGGCAGGGGTCACAAACGGGTGCCAAACTGCTTTTCTTAATCGTTTATTTGGGTACACGGGAGATTCAGAGACAATTGGGTTATACTGCCACTTTCAGGAGAATTGGACACTGACAACAACAAAAATCTTTCAGACAGCAAGCTTATCGTCTCCCACTCCCATCATACCTCACAAATATTTTGTTTTAGGAGAATGCCTGCTGCCTTCGATGACTTGATCACAGATGGCCAAATACCTCTCCTGACTTCTGTAGCTGGTTTTGTGATCACCTCACTTTCTTTGGGACAATATGTTGAATCATAGACATAGAGGGAACAGCCCTTTGGACCCTCTCAGCGCACTATTCACAAACATTTTTGGGTGGCCTGTGGCTTCACTTGCTTGGGGCCTGACACTGACAGGGGTGTTATTTTGAGGCATTCACTTCTTTTTTTTTAATCTTTATGTTGACAGGGCAGGTTTTTTTTACGTTTGTTGTAGTGAAAAGTGGACCATTCACTTGTTACTGACCGTCTGTTCTTAGATATGCCTTGTGTTAGTAGTTGACCTGCTTGTAGTCTTTGTTTCTAGTACATTTTGGCCTATTATCCCTGATTTAGACTTCTCTGCTGTTGGCCAAATTTACAATGCTGTATCAGCTGCAGTCTTTTGATTCTTAATCAGAGCTCGATAGCAATTGACCCGTGGCAGGATAGTTTTGCATCCACATGAACATGGACAGCCACAGCAAACTTCTGTCCAGTTTCTATCTAGCAGTCAAAATGGGTCTATTAACGTTAGATGAAAACACGTGATGCTGCTAAACGTACCTGAAAATAGTTTTTTTTTTGTAAACTGAAATTAATCAGATTGCAAATCAAACTGTAAAAGAACGTAATTCCAGTGCGAAATATGTTCTACCAGTGTTCTGCCTGTGAAAACCATACTGTTCTGTAACATCAAGTACAGATTTAAGGCATCCCCAAGCATTCTATTTACAGGATTTGTTTGTTTTCATTGCTGCCCTTGATGCCAAATGAAAACACTCCCTGCTGTACAGTATTTTAAAAATATTTTTGTGAACATGTTCCCCAGTGGCAGTGCCCAGCTTCTCAGGCTTTGTTGACAGTAGTTTGCCTATTAGCCCTAAAAATGGCCAGAATTTAATACAATTTACCCCCATAGACTTTACTGGGAAGTTCACTTTAAATTCAGGTTTGCCAAATTTAAAACAAGATTCACTGAACCCTTGGTGAAGCGAAATCGTACAGATTCATCACTATTTTTCAGTCCTAAACAAAGAAAATAGGTACAAAACCACAATATATTTCATTTATTGGTCTTGGTCAATAATACTAGCAATAACACTATACAGTAATACCTTGGTTTACAAGTAACTTGGTTTGAGAGCGTTTTGCAAGACAAGCAAACATTTCTGAAAAATTTTGCTTTGATATACAAGCAAATGTCTTGCAAGAAGAGCAAAATTTTGTAGAAAAGCACCACCTGAATAAGGCTGTAGCAGTGCGAGCGACAATGCAATGTCACATTGGATAGATTCCTTGTTAAGGTTTCACGAAATGAAAAAGATTCCTTTGAGCCAAGAGATAGCAGTGATTCCGTTAGTGATAGTGAAAGTCGTCCTACACAATAATCCTCCTCTCTCTTGTCCCTCTCACACCGGCCACAAAAGGTACCGGTAATTGGTTTATTTTTCTTTATATTTTATACCTTATTATATTACAGTACAGTATTGTAATCATTTTATATGAATATTTTTGGGATGTGGAACGAATCATCTGAATTTCCATTATTTCCTATGGGGAAATTCGCTTTGATATACAAGCGCTTTGGATTACAAGCATGCTTCCGGAACGAATTATGCTCGTAAACCAAGGTATTACTGTACTAAGTATATCAAGCCACAGCAATCAATCAGAATTCCGTTTACTTCAATTAAACCATAAATTAATACAATTTAGTTTGGTAAAACACTGTATATGTTGCATCTCAATGGTGCTGATGCCTTGCCGCCATTTACCATCTACATGAACTGTAGCACATGACATTTCAGGGCAGGTGTCCTAATAGTGACAACTGTGGACTACGCCTGTGCAATGTGCGTTGGCACGGCCACTTGTAGTCACCATTGGGAGAGCATGTGACAGGATGACAATGCTGGATAACAATTGAAAAACTTGGAAAGAACATTGTCACTCTTGAACAACAACTGCCTGAACAATGACCTTCATGGCAGGATCACCAGCTATTATTTTAATGATTTAGATTTTTTTTATGTGTTAAAGCTCATATGAGTCAGTAAAAAAAAGGTTTATTCTGATTGTCTCTGATTTTTGTGTAGTCCAAACATTGGTTGCCTTATTGAACAAGCCTGATTGTGTCTTTTACCAGTCCTTATACATCTTGTACATCTGTTAAAAAAATTAAATATAAAAACTTACATGTATGAAAAATATGGAGCAAGTTGAGAAATGTGGCTGATACACTGTGCTGTTACTCTTAGGAAATGACATCATTGTGGTAGATGGTTCTAGATTTTCCCAAGGAAAAATGTCTTCCTTTGGTTTTCTCCAGTGGAGGATTAAATGCTTCATAAAGAATACCTCTGTTGTTCTACAATATGGTGAGAAGTGGTAATGTGACATTTTTCTTTAAGATGGGTGACTGCACTGATGTATTTCCATGTCTGTAATGTGTAAATGTGAAATTCCATCCTGATAGAGGTACCGGAGTGACTATGATAATGTGCATCTACTGTGTGGGCCCAGGGCACCGGAAAGATTACAGATGATGACAAATGAATACAAAATCAATCTCTGTCCTGATGACATGTATTTGCAAGTTGGGTTAGTAAACTGCAAATGTTTAAAGGAACGCTGTATTTGATTGGAATAAATACAGCCTTCCAATAGGCATCTGACAAAGTGGAACTAAACACTTTTTGTAGTGCCAATATAAAACAATACAACCTGGTGCAGGAGACACCCCGATCTGCTAACTGGCCAATGAAGGAGCAACACTGATGAGGTATTCCCTTTGCACTTCCCTCCTGTAAACCTATTCTTGACAGTACTGTTCAAAGCAATAGAGTTCTGACCCATCCTGTCTAAATGATGCTATACAGACAATTACCAGGAATTTCTTATCAAGATGGATTCTGCTACTTACAGGGCCGGCCTTAGGCCTTTAGGCGCCCTGTGTGAGAAAGCTTTACAGCGCCCCTCAGTGGCCACACCCCTCAGTGGCCACACCCTTTAGTGGCCACACCCCCAGTAACCACACCCATTTATCACCCATATTTTTGGTAAAATATAATAAGCGGGGTCACGTCGTGTAAATAGACACCAAACATGTCATGCTTTAAAATTGCGCGCACCCGCAAAATCGCAAAAAATTAACATGCCCAAAATTGACCATAGGTGACGTTTTAAAAGCTTTTACCGCTCATCAGTTTAGTGTTATCAGTGATTGATAGACCTACAATTATTGCTCACACTCCGACGTTCGCGGCGATATGTAACATGTGCGGCGTAATGGGCGAAATCGTCGTTTTCACACGTATGCGCACCGGATGCCTGTTTGCATGCGTGTATGTATGGGGGGGACTTTAAAAAAATTTTTAATTCTTTTTTATTTGTAACTTTACATTTTTGGGGGGGAAACTTTATTGCTATCACATAGGGGGGTTAGAAAACCCCCTTATGTGATAGCAAAATATTTGACAGGTCCTCTTTATGGAGACATCAGGGGTCTCCAAGACCCCTAATGTCACCTAGGACCCCCCTGAAGAAGCTGATGAAGCACAGATCTGCTTCATCAGCTTCTCTCCAGCATCTGAAGCTGGAGAGTGACACAAGAATGCGGAAGTGATGTAATATACACCACTTCCGCATTCTGACAGCGGAGAGGGGACCGGAGGGAGCTCGTGTACCGAGCTCCCTCTGATCCCCTGTGACAGAGGCCATATGCTGGTCCCGGGCTCGCACTGGGCACAGCAGAGCCCGGGACCAGCTTGACAGCGGGAGGGGGGGAGCCGGGGAGGGCGCAATTCACGGGACCTCATACAAGCGATCCGCCGGCTCTATAGCCGGCGGATCGCTTGTATGTTAACAGGCATCGCTGCCTGTTTTCAAATAACGGGCATTTCCCGCTCGCGAGCGCCCAGCGGTGCGCGCGAGGGGGCGTGGCTGAGCGGACGTCTAAAGACGCCCGCTCAGATCTAGAGAGCTCCTGGCCGGCCGTTTTTTTACAACGGCCGGCCGGGAAGTGGTTAAAATATTTTTTTTTATTTATTTTTATTGTTGGGGGGGCTTTGAGAAATATTAGGGGTCCAGACAGACCCCTGACATTTCCCTTTTTAAAATAGAAAAAAGAAATTGAGGACACCAAATCCTCAATTTCTTTTTTAGCAGCCTCAGCACTCAATGAATGGGAAGCACTCAGTACAGAGGCTTCCCATTCATTCTGATATTTACTATCAACAGTTTCTGAATGGGGAGGAGCCTCTGTACTGAGTGCTTCTCCCCATTGGTGAAATCTTGAATGAACAGGAGGTGATGTAAATCACAGCCTGTTCATTCATAACTGGGGACACATAGTACTGTGTGTCCCCAGTTATTTACAAACACTGGAGTGATCTGACGATCGCTCCGGTGTTTGTCCTTCTCACACGGAGGACCGGTAAATATCACTGATATTTACCGATCCTCCGCTCAGCCATGCACAGAGCCGCTGTCATCCTGAAACTGACGGGATGACAGCGGCTCCGATCTCCTACCTGCTATGCCATCCTGACAGCTGCGGGCAAGGCTTCTCTCCCCCTCACCGCTCCGCCATCCTGACAGCAGGCAGCGCTCCCTCCTGCGCCCCCCCCCCTGAAGGGGGGGGCGGACGAGAGAGTGCTGTCATATCAGATGGGCAGCGCCCAGCGGTAAGGGGGAGAGAAGCCGCCCCCAGGACGAGCTGTGTCGGCCACACGGCTACCTTGTTGCCATGGCGCCCTGTGCGGCCTGCACTGCTTGCACACCCCTAAGGCCTGGCCCTGGCTACTTAAACTAGTTCTATGTAAAATATATTAATTGTAAATGATGTTTCGCTCTCTGGAGTTTAGCTTTATAAAAGGGTTACAAAAAATGAGAAATATTCTGCCATAATAAGACTCTGAGACCTTCCTTACATGTTTTAATAGTCAAAACATTGCAGACCCCGAAATAAAATGGTGGGAAGCAGTCAGAGGTATTCAGTTGGAGGTCAAGTCAGTCGGCTCCTAGTTTGCAGGAAGCTTGAGTTATCCTCAAGGGATGCCAGTTCCTAAAGAAAATAGAACAGAAACATAGAAGATGTAACACAAAGTATGCTACTGGATGGGCTGAGGTACACTTATGCATACAGTTTTAGCGCTTTAGGTATTCTGTGAAGGTTTCGGCTGAGATCATTAATCCAGAAGTCCACTCTGCAGACAGATTTGTAGAACCTTCTAAGTTTTTTTAATAACATTAAGCTAAAAGACACGCATGAAGTACAAGTATTGTGCACAAGATTGTACTTGCCACGTCATTAGGTGAGCTTAGTTGAAAGTAATTGACATTCTTAGCAGCGTTCTGTGCAGGAGAGGATTGGGAACCTTTGGCCTGGTGGGCAAACACAACCAACTAACCCTACCATGCAAAGTGTGCCTTTGTGTCACATTGGTGGGCATGATGAAAGGTTGATATCTTTAAAGGACATGGTTTATCATGATACAGTATTTTACATCCCCTAGCATCAGCTTCCTTTGTGGCATTTGGTCACATAACATCTCAGAGCCAGAAAGTAAGTAGGTAGCTATATAATGTCCAGCATGTGTAACTGACTAAGAGCCTCATTCAGGTCCACCAGCCCAACATATTTTTTCTTTTAGTACTGGCCTGGGGGCATATGAACCCCAAGCATAGTTCTCTGGCCCTGTGTTTCTATTTTATAGGACATGTATAGTCCTAAAACACAGCTAATACAAGTAAAACTCTCAGACTGGTAACATCACGACATAGAGTAGCCTCCGGCATGGTGACTATTTTGTACTTTACCCTGAGAACTCACAAAACCACAGTGTTCCTCTGGGCTTTAGTACATGAAATAAGCTGTTGCAGGGAGGGGATGTGGGATGGCTGCTATTTATTAGCCAGGTCACAACTTTGAATATAACACACCATAAACCTCTACCTCTGTCCAGCCGTTCGACTCTTTCATACATGCTAGAGGAGCTTGCAAAAATGTTTTGTTTATTGCAATAATATCTGAGCTGAATCTTTAGAGCCTCGAAATAAATATTTCATCGAGCCCAAGAAGTGTTTCAGGTTTGCAAGCCCTTATTGTCTGTGCCACTGGTTAATGTCAGCATGCATCTGTGCCTGAAAACAGAAGGCACATTTAGGCTTCTCAAACTTTTTTTTCAAACTCCCTAACTATTGACTTCCTATTCCAACAGCTGTGGTCACAGGGAACTGTTTTGCCATGCCAGCTTCTGCTCAGCAGTAATGTATGCCAGATGAGGTCCATATTAAACAGTAATAATATAACCTCTGAAACCACTCACTTATCCTGCTTGCTTTAATTTTATAAGAAAAATTGTTTTGATTTGAATATGTTTTCTGTCTGAAAAGCAAAAGCCTGATCTGAAGGACTTTAATCCCTAACTTCACATTTCCTTGCTGAATTTTTAAATAAACCAGGTAGGGGTCACAGACAAGTCTTTTATTGTGCTGGCATCCATGGCTCTCTAAGCCAGAATAGCGGACATTAGGCTTATGTTACAGATTCTCAAATGTTTCACTTTTCTACATTTTATGCCCCTCATGGCTTAAAAATTTAAAGGTAATTCCAAATGTATTTACAGATCTGGGAATTTAGTCTGACTTTATCTGAGTGCTCTAATGTCATCAGGACTGGGGGATATGATGTCAGTTTAATATTTGGTTAGGTCAGGAAGTGAAAGACTTTTCCAAAGGATTCTCATGCACTTTGCACAGAGGAAAACAAAACATCTTAAGTCAAACAGGGAAACTGCAGTCTTTTTATAGTATCATTCATCCCAAATCCAACATTTCACTTTTATCAGAGGATGGAGATTTTCTTACATCTCTCGTGAACTCTATTGGTGAGATCTCAGCTCTGTGGCTCTGAGGTTTGCAAACAGTCTGTGGCCATTATGAGAGGCCCCCTACTCTGGATTTTTTCATTTATTGTAACTTTTGGAAAATGCAACAGGAAACCTGAAAGACAAAAAGGTAGACAGAAACAGAGCAGGGAGCAGATCTCAATGGAGTTCCAGTCCAAATTTTCATTACCATCTACATGGTGATTGTATGTCCTTGTTTTGGGATGGGTTCTACCTGCCGCAATTCAAAAGCACGGGTTAGGTCTGGTATTCACTTTGGCCCTTTTATATGGAAAGAAAGTCTGAGTACATGACTGCAGTAGGGATATCGGGCCACGGGGGTTTGGATTAATGTGAATGATTCCATATTCTTTGTAAATCTCTACATATTATGTTGGCACTTTATACATGTACATTATATGATAATTGTACTGATTGTTTAGATGGTATTTTCAGAACATACATCGTACATATATGGTTAATCACTAAATATTTGTTAGTGTGTGATGTATGTGCTTCAATTCTCCCTCTTCCAAACACCTGTGAGTAGATTGTATTGATTTTGATATGTCACAAAGAAAGGTGAAAACAGATACTGGTGCTTCCACTGGCATGGAGCCGGCTTCCCGGGCAATCAGGAAGCTGGGCAGCGGGTAATGACATGCCACACGGCTTCCTGATTGCCCGTTGACCAGAATTTCCGGTACCGGAGCATTTGGGCGAGTACGAGCACTCGCCCAAATACTCATATCGGCACCAATACTAGTATCGGTGCATCCCTACTTCAGTGCTTAAGGTAAAGGTTAGGTGATATTCCAGTTTATGGGGTAATGGATTAGGGTACATTTTTATTTAGACTTGAGGCCAGGGTTGGAGATAAAGGGTTAAAGCAGAACTTTGGCCAGGCTATAGACATGTAGCTGCAGGTAATGTGGAGCAATTCATCCTCAAGGTTGACAAAATAAACAGTGAGGTAATTCAAGCTGTCTCATAGAACTCTGCTCTCTCCTCTTTCTGTGCACCTCCTCTTTGTTTGCTTCCGAAATTAGAAAGCTGCCAGGCTGTCTAGCCACTTCTGGGAAGGGGAGCGGAGCTGTTAAAATTCATCTAAAAGTACTTTCTCCTGTAAATTTTTAAGATGAATGGATCCAGAGTGTCTGCAGCTCAGAGGTCATTGAGGGCTTGTTTTAATGCATATTTATGCTTGTTAAGAATGTAAATATCTGGAAGTCCATAGCCTGGCTGCCATTCTACTTTAATCTTAGAAGGAGGGATACGTTCAAATGCAATTTACATTTTCTTTTTCTTTCATCAAAAATAATTGTATATTATTATTCTGTATTTTTTTATCCAGCATGTTTTATCCTATTCACGTTTCATTTAACATTTGCAGAGTCTTTCTCTTTGCAGACCTTAATAACTGAACCTGAAATGTTCAATTCTGCCTGGAGGCAGGGAGCTTCTGTGCTATAGTTTCAGCCAGCACATTTTTTAGGTTGTTTTCTTTATTTCCTTTGGTGATCCTGCCAGTAATACACCTCTCGCTATACTGTCATCATGGTGGAGCAGGTTTGTCACCTTAGGATAGGAAATGTGTTCACATTACAGGTCTGCTAATTGATAACAATTAGAAGAGGTAGGAAGCACAGAAGATTTTTGGCAGGGTCAGCAATATATTTTTCTTTCACTTATGGAACAGATATTACAAAATGCTTTTTTTTTTATTCAACAGTCTGGAAAAATAAGATAATTAAATTATAAGAGTTTACATAATTTTAAGCATGAAAACATACTTGAGACTTCTCCAAGTGCTCCATAACACAGCCCACCCAAATCCAGGCATTGGTTACAAGCATTTGGAAGCCAGTGACATGTGGACTACATGCACAGCATTGGCCATAGAGAATAATGCCCATAACATATCTATGTCCTCTGCAGGGAGAAGGTCATACCATATATCTCCATGGCTGGTGCCTGCATATGCGCAGTACTGCAGAGGTTTCTGGCTCCCAGGAGGTAGTAAAGGTGTAAGAGACAGTGAACATTGGCGTCAGGCTAAAAAGCAAGCCAAAATCAGAATGCTAAGATGCCTCTGAAATGCTTCTGATTTCCTTCTGATCAGCTCCTGACTTCTTGTTTCAGTTACTCCTGTTTGCATTCACAATGACTTGCAGTAGGGGAAGAAGCAGTTCAGATGCAGCTGAAAAGCACATGCTACATTTACCAAAACAAAGCAAATTTCAGATCATAATCAGAGTTCAGTCATTGAGTTTCAAATCCTTCCAAATTGCTTTACAAACACATGTCAGAAGCACAAAAAACAAACACCTGTGTACACAAGTTCTTATTTAGCCTAAAATGTTTATTCATCAAGAATAATGGAAATGGCTTGAGGCTTCTGAGAGCTCCACTGTGCATGGCCAGCAGTGTGGTTAGCGTGACCTCCAGGTGACATTTTGTAAACATAGGTGCTCATATGTGAACTGCAATGGCTACCAAACTGGCAAATAGAAGAGGCATGACTGACTGGATGGGGACAGTTATGTGAACAGAGAGAGAAATATAATTAAAACTGAGAATGTACAGCAAATATGCTCCATGTCGGAATGTGAGGAAGGAATAGTCGCAAGCAAATATAATATGTATTGTTTTATAATATTTTCACAATAATGCAATGCAACCAACGAGGTAGATATACTAAAGGCAAGTAGGCTGTTTGCATTGCAAGGGAATTTTCACTTTGCAGGGGAAGTTTGCCCTTAGACTTGTGAATGCGGTGAAGCTTTGCTGACTTCCTCAGCCAATCAAGTGCTAGCAAAAATACTGTTTTTTTTAAGTTTCCTTGAACGTGATTGGGTATTCCTGGCTGAATGAGATTCCACCACATTCACTAAGCTAAGGGTAAACTTAGCTTCGTAAAAGGTTGAACTTGATGGACCTGTGTCTGTATTCATCCTCAAATACCGTATATACTCGAGTATAAGCCGAGATTTTCAGCCCATTTTTTGGGGTGAAAAGTGCCCCCCTCGGCTTATACTCGATTGTAACTTAACTTATTAAATGTGTTTTGTCTCCCAGATTCTGGCTCGTCTCCTTTACATGGACTGGTACTGTAGTATGGCAATTCTGGATTTTATTAAAAGACTTTACAGTTGCTGCACCTACCTTTTAAGCTCACTCACAAGGTTGATGATCTCGGGTGATACGTCATATTTTACCTTGCTAAAACCAAATGCAATGTGTGTGCATGCCAGACTCTGGACTTCTCACACTCATATGCACAGAAGAGGAGTCCATCTTCCCATGGGTATAACTCATTTCTAAGTATATGTTTCCTTGCTTCACAGTCAGGGCTTTAAAATCCAGCATGGTTTGGCCCCCCTTAGACTAATCTGCAAGTCAGTGAACTATAAGAACCTGACCAGAGCACCAGAAAACTCAAAGGGGTTGAATTAATAAAGACATGACTGTTCACTTTGCAAGAGAATTTGCACTTTGCAGAGGAAGTTTCCCTTTAGCTTAGCAAATGAGGTGAAAGTTCTGTTGACTTCCATCATCCAATCATGTGCAGGCAAAACTACTGTTTTTTAATATTCTTTGCACATGATTGGATATTCTTTGCAAAGTGAAAATTCACCACAATCGTCAAGCTAAGGAAAACTTTCCCTGCAAAGTGAACAAAGTTTCCCTTAGCTAGACGATTGTGGTGAATTTTCACTTTGCACATGATTGGATATTCTTTACAAAGAATATATAAAAAACAGTAGTTTTGCCTGCACATGATTGGATGATGGAAGTCAACAGAACTTCACCTCATTTGCTAAGCTAAGGGGAAACTTCCTCTGCAAAGTGCAAATCTCCTTGGAAAGTGAACAGCCTATTTCTGGTTATCAGATACACACGCATAGTACCACCCCAAGCAAAGTAAAATCAAAGTAATTGTATGATATTACTAAACCCAATCCCTCTGACTCAAGCTGCCACCCGAAGGAACCCAGACCTGGGATCGCCTGGATAGCAATACTTTATTTGATAAATTCAGATGCAATTGCTTGAAACAACACCATGATTAATAGAACACGATATCCCACAGTTTTAATTCACTTCACGTATTGCTGCAAAGCTGCTGGAGCCTGTTAGCTTCTTGTTTAAAAGAGAATTATGGAGAGAGTGAAATACACTCATCCCCATAATTAAAGCTGACGTGTGACACTGAGCTGTCTGACTCTATTGATCAAGAACTGAGAGATCGCATTCCGGTGATTACTCAGTTCATGATCTCCCTGTAGTCACCGCTCCCTGCAGGGATTCCCCTCTCCATTCCTCCAGTGCTGATTGCAGGGACAGACAGGGAAAGGGTGGGTGCAGCTGGTTCTGCCTCTAGAGAGGCAGAGACAGCTGTCAGTCAGGTGTACAGGTGAAACTCGAATAATTAGAATATCGTGCAAAGTTCATTTATTTCACTAATGCAACTTAAAAGGTGAAACTAATATATGAGATAGACTCATTACATGCAAAGCAAGATAATTCAAGCCGTGATTTGTCATAATTGTGATGATTATGGCTTACAGCTCATTAAAACCCCAAGAACCCCAAATCCACAACCTCAAAAAAGTAGAATATTCCATGCAATCAATAAAACAAGGATTGTACATAGAACAATATCGGACCTCTGAAAAGTACAAGCATGCATATGTACTCAGTTCTTGGTTTGGGCCCCTTTTGCAGCAATTACTGCAATTACTTTTGCACGATATTCTAATTATTCGAGTTTCACCTGTATGTGCTATATTTCTGGCTCTTTTCCACTATAAATGTTATTTCATGATAAAACCTGCTTCTCTCTCTCCCTCTTAAGGTGCCCATACACTGCACGATTCAGCGGGGCGGGCTTGCGATGATCGCAAGTACGATCTGCCTGTCCAAGATGGGCAGATCGTACGTTTTTGAAATTACTTTACAACCATCGCAAGACAAAGGTCTTGCGATGGTTGTAAAGTGTATGGCCACCTTTACACTGCTGCCCAATCAAGCTGCTTACATACTCTCCAGCACCTGTGCTATATGTGTGGCTGTTAACTCTGAAATATGGCGGTGTCATTTTCATTTTCTCATCTCTGGTTCTGGCTTTGAAGTGTTTTGTGCACTCCATGTTGTCATGAATGTGTTCAATTCTGGCCTACTACTGCTAGATAACAAACCATGTGTTGCATCAACAATTACCTAAACATCTTTTCAAGTTCAAATTTATCAGAAAGGGGTTCTGCTGTTTTATTTATGCCAAAGAATAATGTAAAATGTAAAACAAAATATTTTTTAGATCTATAGATTAGGTGACAGAATATGGTGTCGCCAACATTGCCCCAGATAATCCTACTGTTCTGTAACACCACATGTAGCTTAAACGCATCTCTAAAGCATGTCATTTGAAGAATTGGTGTTTTCCCATGTCACCCTTGAGGTTGCAAAAAAGGAAGGGCCCTCTCCATGTTGATTTTGTTTTTTTAAATGTATGCATTGTGTCTGTCATGGCAGTGCCCAGCTCCCCATGCTCTTTGTTTGACAATCCCTTGCCTATTAGCCCTGAAAATAGACCGAATCGGTTTTGTCTTCAAATAGCTTCAGTGCGCTTGCAAATAAAGTTCCCTATTCACAAATTTTTGAGTGTGATAGTTTATCAAACCCAGGCAGATTTACTCATCACAAATTTCTATATACCTTTTAAATATATCTCTGTAGACTTCCTATATAAATCTTACCCTCTGTCTGTCTGTCTGTCTGTCTGTCTGTCTCTATCTCTCTCTGTCTCTTTCTACTTATGTATATTTACATATATATATAGTATATACAGTAAATATATATTTCTATATATTTAGAGAGTGAAAATAGGGAGCCGCTGAGATAATCTGCTCCCTTTGCATTCGCCACAAATGACAGCTCCCTAAGGCCCCATTCACACCTGACCGTTTTGTAGCGCGTCCTACGCTCGATGAACGCTCTACAAAACGGTCAAAAAAATAAATAGCATTGTAGTCAATGGTATCGTTCCCACCTGTCCGTATTTCCGCCCGTCCCGAACGCACTACAAAACGGCCCACGCATGAAAAGGTCCCGGAGCGTTTTTTGCTGCGTATTGGTCCGTTTTGTAGGGCGTTTTCCATTTGTATACTGCCAAGTAGCCTTTGGAATCGCGCGACGGTCGCGCAACTTTTTTACCGCGAATCGCGGTAAAAAAAACGTGTGACGGTCGCGCGACAGACGCGCATATTACAATACGCATAGGTGTGAATGGGGGCTAACTGGCAGCTGACAGCATCCTTTGCCACCACTCCTTCCCCCCCTCCCCTTTCAGGGCAAAGTACTCTCCCCATGTTGAGGGCAAGAGGCCTGGTATGCTTTGAGGAGGATAAGGATATGCATGCTTGCTGCCCCCATTTCTGGTTTGTCAGGCTGTATACTCGTATCAGGGTCTGTCATAGATATTTAGGGAAAACACCCCTCTTTTTTTTTCATTTTTGGCATGGAGTCCCCCTTTTAATATCCATATCATACCCGAATCAAAAATAAGGGTCTGGTATTGATTTTGAGGGGAACCCCACCTCTTTTTTTGTTTGCTTTTTTGCCTTTACTTTAAAGAAAATAAAACAAGCCAGGAGCAAAACTCCAAATATCAGTTTTGCTGCAGCACATCCTACACATCCAACAGGTGCATCACTCCACAGGCAGGATTATGATATCCCTCAAGCATATTATTTAAATGCATTTTTCATTTTAAGCTTTGAAAGAGCTGCTCCCCACTGAACATATTTACATAGTTACATAGCATTTGAGGTTGAATAAAGACACATGTCCGTCAGATTTTTTGAAAAACGTTTTGCATAGTACATGTTCTCCAGGGCAGTGTCCAGCATCCCATGCCCTTTGTTTGGCAATCGCTTTCCTATTACCCCTGAAAATAGCCAGAACTAACTTTAAACATTTGACCCATTGACTTTAATAGGGTTTGGATTTACGTTCGAGCTTTGGCACCCTTTAACGAACCTCTAACTGAAGAGAGGAGGGATAGAAGGAGGAGTGGGAAGCATAGAGCAGCAGAGTGTCTTACCTTGCTGTGAATGTGTTTTATGGAGACACCCACAATTTACCAGCACACAAGAGGGTGGCTCCATAGGACCCTGCAAGGGAAAGTAGCCACCTAAAACAGAACATGACGGCCAGTCCTCAGTGACCAGCTGATTCTTCAGGAAACCAAAACATTTAAACATCAAGGAGCAACATTTGAAATAGCATGTCTCCCGATCTGCAGGTAATCATTCTGCGTATGATTACACGCGGACAGCCAAGGACAGATGTGGCCGCTATCACCTTGTCATTAACTTGAATAGGCAGAATGGCCATATCTGTATGGACACACCTGGGATTCCTGCTGCAAGAATCCTCAGGTTTTTACAGCAGGAATCCCCAGACGCCTATGTGCTTGACAACTTTTCTGCTGAATTTGTTTTCCAGTAGGTGGGGGAAAGTAATACACGGGGTGCAGCACTAGAGAAGAAGTATAATACACATAAAGAGTTTGCTGCCACAGACATTGTGGGGGTGGTAGACACATCCACATGTGGACAGACTACAGTACATATAGAGATGTTTTGTGATTTACATACAGTAGAGGGAATTTATCAAAACTGGAGCAGTCAGCGATCAGCTTCTCTCTTTAATTTTCAAATCTGAACTGAACAAGCAAGAGAGAAGCTGATTGGTTGCCACGCACATCTGCTCCAGTTTTTGTCTGCTATTGAACACATTTTTATTTCATTACACAAGGTTTCACCATTATATATTTATATACAAATTGGTGAGAGAGATTGAAGCATGTGTTTGTTTTGACATATCATTGCTCTGAGTCATGTTATACTACCGGTTTTTACATATATAATGCTCCATGGAATAATTCTTTAGGTTAGGATATCATTTTCAGGAACAATCTGCATATATGAGCTGAAATTGTTCATAAACACCAGTTGCACACAAGGCAGATATTTCCTTTATGCAATGTTACAGTTTAGCCATTAGAGGGAACTCTTGTATTTGTACTGTAAAGACAGAAAGCCGAGACAGAGAGGTTACCTGTGAGCAAAGCCATGTATTCATTAACAGCTCTGGGGGAATGAAGTCATTGGTGTTCGGCAGCGGTAGTTTTATCCTAGACTTGACACCATTTTCATCAATTTCTCTGTAATGCAAAAAGCTGTGATGTAATGCATATTATTTTATCTATTGAGCATAATGAATTTCATTCTAAGAAAGTCATTTATTGTACCTGTATAATTTTGTGAGTGAGAAAAATAAAAGGACATAATACATACAGTGCTCACTTACCTAACTGTAATACAAAACATATCATACTGAGTATTTGATGAAATGAAAATCACGTCATGATTATGGATAGTCCATATTTGTTGGTTATCATTTTCAGTGGCGGACCTAAGGAACAAAAGGCCCTGGTGCAAGATCCCCCCTCCCCCCCGAAAAAAAAACCCCCAATCCACTCCCCCTGAAGCAACCACAAAAAGATAAAGTTGGAAAAATAGATCGAAAAAAAAAATATTTGAACATAACATGTCTCCAGGAACTGCAGGACCTCACAGCAACTGAATCTTTTGAAAAATGCCTCCTCCAATGATTGCGGACCTACCGCACAAGGCTGGGGTGGGTGGCGGGGCGCGCAGTTGAATCTGGCCCCGCCCTCTCTCCCCCAGGCTCGTGCGGTAGTTACCTTGCAGCGCCTGGGGCACATGCCTCCCCTGACCCAACCACACACACAGTTTTGGCCATGGGTATTGGTGCATCCATATTTACAGCAATGCAGAATGGCACAGGCTATAGAGGACTACACATATCAGCAATACTTTATACAACAATAGCATTGCTGTATAAAGTACTGCTGAGATTTGTAGTCCTCTATAGAGGGTGCAATGCAGAATGGCACCTGCTGTAGAGCACTACAAATACCAGCAGTAATTTATACAACATCAGTTAGGCTACAAAAAAATATCATTTTAATGAATTTTTTACCCTTACCTCTTCTGGCTGGTCTTCTGTCTTCAGCTGTTTCCTGGTGGGGGACTCAGGCTGCAGAAAAAAACTCCCAGTGTCTGTGTGCTTATTAAAGTTAATAATAATAATAAGCTGGATGTTGTCTGGAGATATTCTGGAGAAAGGTCAGCTCAGTCTTTCCTTCATGATCGAAGGGTTTCATTAAAGATTTGTGAATTGACTTTCTGAAAATTCATGTAAAAGTTACATTTATCTCCCTTACTATCTCATAGTAAACAGCTATAAGACCGGCCAAGTCTACCTGTATATCTCTGCAGAATGGCATTGGTTAATAGTGATCCCTTCTGTACAGATTATACTCTGCCTCAGAAATGAATATTATTAATTTAATAGAAAATTTTACTTTGAATTGAATAGAAAGCAGTTTATTACAATGTCTTAGGTGAGGTGGGAAATCCTGTGTTTCTAAGATATATCTTTCATATGATAAAGATTATGATTTCTTTTATTTTAATATGTTGGCTCTATTTCTTGTACTTAAAATATGTATAGTTTTTTAAATTGATGTTTAGATATATAGCACAGGCATAACAGATAAGTAGTACATGGAGATGCACCGATACCGATACTGGTATTGGTGGCGATATTGAGCATTTGAGCGAGTACTCGTACTTGCCCAAATGTTCCAATACTTATTCCAATACTGGAACTACCGGTCAGAGGGAAATTCATGACCAGCTGCCCAGCTTCCTGATTGGTCAGGAAGCAAGGCTGCCTCGCAGTGTCGCGAGGGACAGCTTCCTGATTGGCCGGAAGCTGGGCCCATGCTACCTCGGGATGCCGGTATCCGTATTCGGTATTGGCTAGTACTAATAAGAAAATATCGGTACTCGTGTTGGATACCGAAAAACTGTTATTAGCGCATCCCTAGTAATAAGGATTGTAAATCTTAGTGAATGGTCAGCTTTTAAAAAAATCTGGACTAAGAATTCATGACAATGTGTTAGGCCTTTTCAACAAACTGATTCTCGACTTCAAGAATTTTAGGGCCATTTTTTGTTGTTGTTTACAGATTTAGAGTTATGTGTAAAAGTGTTCTTATCTTATGCCCCATGTGAAAAGAAGGGAGACACCACCATTATGAACAGAAAACACTGAAGAAGTACTGGTCCGGAGATAGATGCTAATTGATGGGAGGTTGAGCTGGGACAACTGGAAGAGACACGGATTGTGTTCTTTCCTCCTCAAACTTGGGGAACAAGTGAAAAGATGTTTTGAAATGTATACCAACTCGTCTACTATTGTCTGTGTCCTCATTGAAAAAATTTCCTATGACAACCTGTGCTGACAGAAAGTGGGGAAAAATCTCCCCAATAAGCACACAGATAGGCAATAAAAAAAATAGGCTTTAACCCTTCCCTGCTCCAAAACGACATACAAAATCTTGGCTGGTGTTGGGTTTTAAAGTAGTATTGAAACCAAATGTTTGTTTTAGTTCTGGATAGAGAAAGGGTTATAACCCCAGTTAGCTTTTTTGCCATCTGTGTCCCTTTGGGAAGATTTCCCTTCACTTACTGTCCAACAGTCACAACAAGAAGTGTGGCTCGACGGAGCCACTCGGCCAAGTTCGGGAGCGGTACGGGCTCTACTGAACCGAAGGGGTCCTTGGGGCCGAAGCTAGCCGAAGGATCGGTCAAAGCTACGGCTAGATCCTTCGCCTGCTGCGTGAATAGACCCCCAAGTGTTCTAATCCCTCTCCACTCTATTCAAAACTAGAAAGAAAAAGGTTTTGGCTTCAGATGCACTTTAAATAATTGACTCTGAAGATCAGCTAAGGTGTACCTACAGTCCTCACTAATCATATGTGCCACAGTCATGTTCCCATCATTGTTGTGCCCACTTGACCCCAGGCCCACATTGCATGAAATGAGAATGGTATGCATTTCCTCATCACAACTAATGAGATTTAAGCCAACGCTTCGAAATTATAATGATATGTTAAGGTTGTAACTGATTGCTGAGAGGTAATACAGACATTTAATACGTATGGCCACTAAAGTCCTATTTATTTTTCTGATCATCTACTATGTGGCAGCAAGGAGTTTGCATGTTCTCCCTGTGTTTGCATTGGTTTCCTACCACATTCCAAAGACATGCTGGTAGGTTAATGGCTCCTGTCTAAACCGGCCCTCCTATGTATGGATGTGAGATAGGAACCTTAGATTGTACGCTCCTTGAGGGCAGGGACTAATGTAAATGTGCAACTATGTGAAGCGCTGTGTAAATTGTCGGCACTATATAGATACCTGTAATAAATAATATGTAGGGAAGCACCAATACTGTTTTTTTTCCGGTACGAGTATGAGTACCAATATGTATCTTTTGGTACTCACCAATACCAAGTACTGTTACCTGTACTTCCGCTAGCATGTAGCCGGCTTTCCAGCCAATTAGGAAGCTGGGTGGTGTGTCATTATCTGCAATTTGGTGATCCTGGTCCATGCCTATTGGTGATGCTGTATCCCTCTCCTTGCCATCTTTTACACGGAGAGAGAATGGTAAAACAAATGCTGCCACCATTCAGATTCAATCCTACCTTGGAAGCTGGAAAGTGATTGATGACGTAGAAGGCAAACAAGGAGTTCACTGGCACATTCTTCAGGAAATTCACTCATACTAGACCTCTATAGAGCTCTGTGGTTATTCAGGAGGAACTCATATAGAACTCATACTGACTGAACTCTGACTTTAGCAACATTGCTAACTTTACTTAGTAGCATTAGTAGCTCACTAAATGCTTTCACTCTTTGCCTAGAATTGGTAATTAAATGTGGATGTTTGTTTGGTAAAATTGTATATTATTTTTAATAGTAAAAGGGATAAGGCAACCAAGCACTGTGCAGCCAAACAGCCAAATGTTCATTCATCAACCACTCACTACCCTAATTAACGAGGCCATAATCATATGGAAGAGTCACTCTACCATTTCCAAATGACAAATGTCCCGTGCTGACTGCAGGAGAAAGTCCAGTGCCAAAGCTATGCACATAAACCTGTGTTTACACATTTACAGAGAAACCAAACACAGGTCATGCAAACATAACAGAGAAATGGTTATTTATTATCTACAACTCTGTCCTACAGCTACAAATAGCTCATCATTTTAAGTGCTTAGCAGCTTCCCAAAAGACATTGGCACAAAATGTCTGGAAAGTTAATAACAGTTGACGATTTTGAGAAACATGCAAAATATTATCTTAAGAAGTCAGTATATGATTATTACAGATCAGGAGCAGATGATCAGCAAACACTGGCAGACAATATCACAGCATTTTCAAGGTAAGCTACAACATCATGGGCACTGTGTATGTATATACATTATATATATATATATATATATATATATATATATTTATAAAATTAGTTTTTGAAATTGTGAAAAATGTCCTAGTGCTCTTCCTAATTAATATATGAACAACTGCAGACTATTAATTGCCCCCACTAATAACTAATGGCCATGCCCACCCTTCTGGACTGAAAGAACAAACAGTATAATGCTGGGCAGCTGTATAATATGTACAGAATTGTAAGTACAGTTAATCTATAGTATTAAATACCTTCTTTTGAGATGCATGTATATGTCTCTTGGTTTACAGATATTTTTGCATTATGTCTGGTTAATAAACAGGTACACCGTTGCTAGTAGTATTACAAAAAGGTCTTAGCTGATATGTTCAGTAGGCACATACAAATGTTAGGCAGCCTCTGTTAGTGTGGTCCTAATCTAATCTAGTTGGGTACCAACACTGAGACATATATAGCAATAACTAGTTTGAAAGCACATCTCAGGGCGGTTATAGACAGGCAGATGTCACACAGACTAATGCAGAGTTTCTCAACCTTTTTTCTGTCATGGCACCTTTTAAAACTATGCAAAATCTTCAGGTACCCCAGTCTAACATGTAAAAAAAAAGGAGAAGATGTTGTTCCCCTTAAATCCATACCAGACCCTTATCCTAGACAGACAAAATAAAAAGATCAAGTGGAGTTTTCACTTCAAATTAGAGTCCCCCTCCTTTCACTTCAGAGTCCCTCTCTTTCACATCAGAAACATCCACCTACACTTGCTCATCAGAAACCCCCCTTTAAGAAAAATTAGAAGGCACCCCTGACAATGCAAGAAGGCAGCACCCTGGTTGAGAAAGGCTGGTCTAATGTATGCTGAGATGTCTGGCTGTTTTTAAGGAGCGTGCTCATTCCTAGTACTTGCTGCCATTGCCTTCCCAAT
>NW_017306296.1:1581494-1582038 GCF_000935625.1 Nanorana parkeri | reverse complement strand
GTTTCACCTTTTAAGTTGCATTAGTGAAATAAATGAACTTTGTACGATATTCTAATTATTCGAGTTTCATCTGTATATGTATATCTACATTTATAGATATATATATATTAGGGCTGGTAATGATTAAAAATTTCCTGTTCGATTAATCGAAATTTTTTAAATCGATGAATCGATTCATTTCGATTAATTATAACGCACATACACATTCAACTACATTGGCCTATACACATACAGCACAGCAATGAAGTAATAAAATAAACTAGGATCACACTAATCCAGCAAGTTATTAATCTCACGTGCCCCACTCAATATGGCCGCCGCTTGAGTGGGGCAATTCAGAATAATAACGTGCTTGATTAGTGTGATCCTAGTTTATTTTATTACTTCATTGCTGTCAGCCAATAGTAATCGAGCTATGCAATCCTATGCCTTTTTTTTTTCTTTTCTGACTGACGGTCAGGCTGCGGCTCCCGATGTCAGAAAAGAAAAAAAAAAACGATCGCAGGGAAAGGTTTAATCTGCCCGATTGAGCAGATTAAACCTT
>NW_017306296.1:1565576-1581320 GCF_000935625.1 Nanorana parkeri | reverse complement strand
TATATATATATATATATATATACACACACACTTTATGTATATATTTACATATGCACACACACACATACTGTATACTGTATATATGTGTGTGTTGGGGGGTTTCTTGATTGCTTGTAATTGTCTTTTCTTTCTCAATATGTTTTATTGGATTTTCAAGGTATAAGACATACAGACAATGTCAAGTGTAATTGTCTTTCTATACTACTGTAGTCTTGGTTCATCTCATCTACCCAATAGGGATTTTGCTGGAATTTGAAGGGAAAACCAGGGCAGGACAAAAAAGTACTCCTCATTACCGGGAACATAAAGTTACATATTATGGCACAGGGGGAACCTAACCTTTCATGGAAATTGACAAAAGAAGGGGAGAAAAAATTTGTAGTGAACATGTTTTTGAACATTGAATATTTGTTTTCTAACTGGACGCTGTCTTCTTTAAGAAAAGTAAGAAAAGAAGCACATTGTGTACAACTTTAATGAAATACAGTGGAAGCTGGCAGTGACACAGCTTTGATCAGAAAGAAAAGTCATCTGATTTTTTTTTTCACACAAATATCACCTAAGTAGTCCGCACTTTGAAATTTAAGGTTCTCTTTGAAAAACATTTTGAAAAGGAAAAAACTGTCATTGTGCTGCAAAATCAATCTTAGCAAAATGTGCTCCACTCATCCCTACCATCCTATCATGTTCATGGTAATATAAAGGGAATTTGTACTGAGAACAAGGGCTTCCTGTAATAAGCTCCTTCAGATAATGCTGTTTTCTGTCTGTTCCTGGCCTCAAATCTGGCTTTCTTCAAGGACCTGGAAAAAGCATGCAGCAAGTGAAACCAGAGGAGAATCACAACTTCTGATCTGCATATTTGTTCTGGGTCAGCGACTCAAGAAGTCTTTAGGTGCAACTGAAGCAAAAAGCTTTTTTAAAAAACAACAACTTTTGGATAGAGCAAAGAGGGATTAGAACCTTGTCAGGTTTTTATTGCTACACCCTCTCTACTTGTCCTGGTGACCATGAAATTGAAAAAAAATCCCACATTTGGGGTTGTCATCAGAACAGGAATTAATGGAAAATCTTCGCACTAGTTTTGCTGACCACCAGGGATTTCCCTTACTTTGGAGAGATTTCCTCTCACTTGCTGTTGTGGCTATTGTACAGGAAGTGAAGGCAAGTTTCCATAATGGGTCACATATGGCAAAAAATAAGCTGACAGAGGTTATAACTCTCAATGACTCCCTCCAAAACTAAAATAAAGGTTTTGACCAGTTCTACTTTAAAGCTCGTGTAGGAATATTACAGCCAGTCATCTAGCAATTCCATAAGGACAGCAATGTTAGGCTATATATTTCCTCACTGCAGGTTTCCCTGGAAAAGTTTCCTCTGAACCAGAATAAAATGAACAGGGGACAGTGTAAAAATGATTCCCTTAGAAATACAGCTCCTTAATATGAAAATAAACTAAGTAATGATGACTAATCTGAATTGGAAGTAGCTAGTCTTTGCAATTCCTCTCAAGGTTAATTTGCAATGGCTTTCAGAAACAGCACCATGATTTTCTCTGCGTATATATCTTCAGACTGAAAAATAATTTAGTGTTCAATCCACCCATCTGAACTTTAGTTTCATGAGGGACCCAGTGATGCCTTTTGTGGTCCATGAGTAGGTTGATTTAGTCTATGTTCTGGATAAGCCTCAATTCAATTGTGCCAAAGTATTAAAGTAGGAGTGTGATAAGAGCTATATACACTGCAACAATGAGCAGAGCTCTCATGACAGTTCAGCCTCCCCTGGTCCCCTGTTAACCAGGGGACGCTAAACTGTCATTACAATGAGAGCTCAGCGGAGTCGTCAGTCATATCACCGTCAGTTCTGCTGAGCTCTCATTGTGATGACAGCAGGTTCTGGCCAATAGGAAACAGTTGGGCGGAGCTAGCTGTCACTGCTACCTCCACCCAATCGCTTTCTTTTTTTTGTTTACTGTTTTTCTATTCTGCTGGTACCACAGAGGTACTGAGCAGAATAGCTGAGCCAAATGCCACTCGGCGGCATTTGGCTATTCACTCACTGCTGTTCGGCCCCTATGAGAATAGGCCGAACAGCAGCAAAAAGCCTGCCGTAGGTTCAGCTCAGCCGATCCAGATGTTGGATCGGCTGAGTCGAACTCCTTCTGCACTTCGGGTCGGCCAAACATGCTGAGCATTGTAAGCCCTCAGGGGCAGGCGCAAACTGTTGGTGCTATATAAATCCTGTATAATAATAATAATAGTGGGGGCTTTAATACCATGCTTGCTGTACTGACATCTCATTCTTTATAGATACAGGTTGTATCCTCGTGTTCTAAGAGATGTTTCAATCACAGATCTCTCAACAACTATACTTGGACAGAAAGTCAGCATGCCTATATGTGTAGCAGCCACTGCAATGCAGAGGATGGCTCACCCTGAAGGGGAAACTGCCACTGTCAGAGGTAAGCAAATTCACTGAGATCACTGGTGCTCATCCACTGGCTCATGTACTATGTTGTACATGAAGCTCTCTTATAATTGATGTGCTTCTGTAGACTCACCTAACAGGTGGTTAGAAGGATAGAGGTTTATTGTATGATGTGTATATACAGAGTATATATATATACTATTTGCAAGGATTCTAGGTCAAATTTCTTACCTGTTAAAAAGCCAAAATCAGCCAGTGACTGCATTTAAAAAAATACATTTTAAAAGATGTACTGGAACTTCATCAAGCACATAATTTATTGGCTGGTACTGTGGTCTTGTAGTACTGGGTGGGTGGGGGCTCACTGCATGGGACTGGAATAATAGTACCGTAGATGCAAAGCAAAGCATAACAGGTTTACTTTAAAATGTTATATGTTGGTGCTATATAAATAATGCTTCTACATGAGGAATTTTATTTCATAGCTTGCAAAGCTGTTGGGACTGGGATGATGTTGAGTTCTTGGGCTACCTCCTCCATTGAAGAAGTGGCAGAATCTGCTCCGGACAGCGTACGATGGATGCAGCTGTATATCTATAAAGATCGCAACCTGACAAAGTCACTGGTACAGCGGGCAGAAAGACTGGGATATAAAGGGATCTTCGTAACGGTAGACACACCTTACCTGGGGAGAAGACAGGATGATGTGCGCAACAAGTTTCAACTTCCTGCACATCTCAGGTATTCTGTATTTGTAATAAAATTGTAAAGATAAAAATATTTACCAGTGAGTTTATTTGACCATATACAGTAAATGTACAAGATCACACCAATCTGAGGGGATCATAATATCTTTGATAATTAGATGTGGATTTAAAAAGTCCATTTTATTCACAGAAGAAGCCATTAGGCAGGCCGGTTAGAGATGTAAAACTGTTCAAATACATACTTGTCATCTGTATAAAGTGAGACCGGCTCTGATGCTGGGTCAAGCTGTTAAATTTGAAAAGCAATTATAGAAATTCATCTTTTTATTTTCTTCTATTTGTCTTTTTTGAGCTCTCTTTTTTTATCATCCAGGTATTTATGCGTTATTTAACACCAGCCATTACACCACTGGAGGTCAAATCATTTATTAGGATCAGCACATTTTCTGAGCAACAGTTTTTCACAGATGAATATGTTTTGCTATGTCAATAGTCCAGCAAAGACGTAGATCCATTTCCAATTGTCCCAATCTAGAACTTTCTCAATATAGTGTGGAGTGCTCTATTTGGTTGCATAGCTTAACACAATGGGGGGAATTTATCAAAATTGGAGAAGACAGAATCTGGAGCAGTTGCCCATAATAACCAATCAAATTATATCTTTTATTTTTAAAGTTTAACTGAACACACTGAATAGAGAAGCTGATTGGTTGCCATGGGCAATTGCTCCATATTCTATCTGCTCCAGTTTTGATCAATTTCCCCCTGTATTTTTTGAAGGAGTTGAGGTACATTAGACATCTGTTCATGATGGTAAGGTAAAGTTTAGGACTGAGAACATATTAGGTGTTGGAGGCATTACCTGTGCAGACCTAAAGCACATCATTCTCCCATACATGCAGCCAATGCCTTGGAATATCCCAGTTCAACAGTTTGAATCTGCAGCCAAACAAAAGGGAATCTTGGCCACTCAGCCTGTAACTTTTACTACTGCTATAGACCTAAGTAAAATAATGAATAAACTAAAGTAGAACTGAAGCCAAAATGTTTTGGATGGAGTAAGGGAGGGTTATAATCCCTGTCAGCTTTTTTTGCCATCTGTGTCCCATTGGGAAGATTTCCCTTCACTTCCTATCCCATAGCCACAACAGGAAGTAAGAGGAAATCCCTCTAAAGAGAGGGAAATCCCTGGTTGGCAGCAATTAGTGTCTACATTGGAAGATTTCTTATCCATTCCTGTTCTGGTGACAACCCTTAATTTGGGATTTGCTTTCACTTTCACCATCAGTGATAACGGTCAAGGGAAATCCCGTGTGGCCTAATTGGAAGATTTCCCATCTATTCCTGTTCTGATGACAGGTGATCAGTGATAACGGTCACCAGGACAAATAGAGAGGGTGAATCTCCGTAACGGGTACAAAGAAAGGGGAAAAAACGTTTTGTCTTCAGTAGCACTTTAAATAATCTGACACTTAAAAATGTACATGAATGATTAGCGTCATTTGTTATAGAAAATTTTTACTGAGTGTTACTTTTCAAAGGGGTTTACTAAAGGAATGGTCATTGAGCTGAGTAAATAAAATGTAGCTGTGTTCACTGTGATCAACCTAATATGTGCTAACAAAAATCCAATTTTCTATATTTCCTCTGCACATGATTAGGTAATAATTGTAAACAAATGTTCATCTTATTTACTATCATTTACTTTGCTAAGTGTCCAGCCACTACTCCTTTTGTAAAATCTAAACCCAGGGTACTAAAGTGAAAATATATTTTTTGCAATTTGTTTTGCTCCAAAACAAGCAATCAGATTGTTATCCACAAATTGTCATTTTTCAGCACAGTGTTGGATTTGCAGGGTTGTTATGTGGCATACCATATAGACAGGGATAGGGTTTACCAAAGTCCAGTTAGACTACATAGATGGTTACCTCAAAACAAGTCAAGTATTCAAAACCTCCACTGTGTGCCTATAACTTGCTTGATAAGAGCTGCGACTCAAAGAACAAAGTAGATGGACAGGCAGTGGTTCAGTTATTAGGTTAGGTTGCATGTTTTAACCAAGTCCATCAGTGTTTGGATTGAAATTATGGTATGAAATCAAACAGCATGCAATAGGAAGTTTATACTGGACATGACAATGCCAAAAACATTTTCTACCATCCAGAAACCTGCAAAGGTTTTTCAGCTCTTTCAATAAAAGAAGACACCCAAACTGCGGATTTCTACTTCCCATCATTCAGCAATGGCAGTTTGAATTTGATAAGTAAAATCAATTTTGGAATGACTCATGGCTCGGTGATCAAGTATGACTTTCTCTGTTCTGTTTCCAGGATGAAAAACTTTGACACTGAAGAGCTGGCCTTTTCATCGAAACAAGGCTACGGAGAAAACAGTGGTCTAGCTGTCTATGTATCACAGGCTATTGACGCCTCTATCAAATGGGATGACATAGAGTGGCTTAAAGGACTTACTTATCTTCCTATTGTAGCTAAAGGCATATTAAGAGGTATGAAGTGTGCTAAGACATAAAAATCTAAATCTTGTTATAAATATTGGGCTTGAATTAGCAAAACTATCGCAATAATATGCAGTGATCAGATTATTTTATTTTTCAAATGCAATTTTCTGGCTCAGGGTTTAATCTGACTGGACTTTAGTGGACAACACAGGCATTTATTTTTTCAGATAATATGATAAAGTTGTTCAGTTTTGTTGTTACAATAAGTACAATGAATTCTAGACTATAAATTGTCAATTAAAATATTCAATGTAGTTTTAGATTAATTTCATTAATATATTAATTTGTATAACCTTGTTCTATAGAGTACAACAATAGGGCCATAATCCAAGGAGTAATTAGATATTTTATAATTTCCTGCCCCATAAGATTCAATCAGATTGGAAAAGTAACAGCCAGACAACACACCCTACTTGTGCTTATTTTCCTCATGCAATGTCCTTTCCATCACAATATGCTATACAAGACAATGTTAAATGTTTCTGTTTTCCAGCTGATGATGCTAAGGAAGCTGTTAAACGTGGAGTAAGTGGCATCCTGGTGTCCAATCATGGTGCACGCCAGTTAGATGGTGTCCCAGCTACAGTGAGTGGTGTTTATTTTTACATTTATCAGTGGGGTACATTTAGGGAAATTGAAGATATGGCTTCTGTGTTACTGACAAACCTCAGAGATTAATTAAAGAATGAATGGTAGAGTGAGACGGTAAAATAAATGCCCAATGAGTCCCTGTCATCTGAAAAATAAACAATGCTCCAGTTATAAAGTGTAGGCACATGGTGGTTCCTGCACATACTGTATCTGCAGCAGGTTGTAATACCCTGACTTTTCTGACTGCCAAAGTTATGATTGGCTGCATCACTGACCAATAGGAATGCATAGGGAACACGAAGGGACTGGTAGATTTCAGTACAATCTCTAAGTGCGGGAGCTTTCCCTGTAAGAACAAAGCAGTGTTTGGCATAATAATATCTTTTTACAGCATGGCCTTTTTTAGTATTATGACAGCTTCTATTTAAAGAGGTTCTACATCAAAAACATTACCTTTGTCATATGCTCCTAGAGGCAGCCAGTTCAGTGGTTTACAGTCAAGTAATGTCCTGCTGCCCTGAAGCATTCTCATGTCGAATTAACAAATAATTGTGTAGATCAGCTACTAGTAAGGGAAGATATTTTATGTGAGGGGCTGCAGTACAAACTACTGAAAGGAATTCTCACCATTCAAGTCTCCCAGATATATGGTGACTTATACAATCCAATGGATCAGGAAGCTTTAGTGAAAAGATCCGTATGCTGGTGCCAAACAATCCATTGCTGATCCTTTAAAATAAGCTTCATAAATACATGTCAACACCAAAATAACGATACCCGTGATTTACTTTAACTGGATAGGGGCTGAACTTATACATGGTATCTATGTAAGGCTGATCAGGTGTACTATTGAAATACAACATCTCTATTTCATCTATATTTATTTTTTTGCTTTACTTAGATTGACGTATTGCAAGAAATTGTGGCAGCAGTAGAGGGTAAAGTAGAAGTCTATTTAGATGGCGGAGTGAGGAAAGGAACAGATGTCCTGAAGGCTTTAGCCCTGGGAGCCAGTGCAGTTTTTATTGGACGCCCTATATTATGGGGCTTGGCCTATCAGGTAGAAAGGAATTTTGTATATACTGTAAATAATATCACACTAGCTAAAGGGGTTATGGCTAATTGTTTCTTTTTTTTTTCTTTTTTTTTAATTCAAGGGAGAAGATGGTGTGAGAGAAGTTCTTAATCTTTTAAAAGAAGAGTTCAAACTGGCAATGGCTCTTTCAGGTGGGTTAAGATACACAGTATGTCAAAAACAATTTGGATAAAATGAAGAAAGTAGAATATTGTTGTAATATGTTAGCATAAGGCAACGTTTTAAGAGAGAATGAACCACAAGATTTCCACTGCTCTGCTTATGTGTACCTCAGTTTAACATCTAGTTATAAATTGATCAGAGTGGTTAATATTTTTACTTTGCTTGTTAGATATGGTACAGTAACAGTCTGGAGGTCTTCAGCTGCCATTGAGCTAGTCTGGGCTTATGGTGTGTCCCTGAACCTTAAGGAGGAAGGGACTACCTCCAAGTCACTTCCTCCTTAAGGCATACCTGCTCTCAATGTATTCATTACTATATATGTCGCTCTGTCAGAGAAAAGGTAGGGACCACACGTTTTTTGCTTACTAGGTGGCAAGTGTATTGGGGAATTTGAATCTATTAACAATCTCAGTGACTTAAAGGAAACCTATTTAGAATTTGCAATGTTAATCTATTTGGCTATTTGTTTGAAAGGATAGGCAGTTAGCGTAGGGGTATCAGCCAGAATAGACATATCACATACCTAACACAATCAAACACCAATTTTTGCTACTTTTGAAAACCATTGTACTAGGTCCTTGTCTTCCTATGTAAATGTTTGTATGGTTTTTGGGAATGTCTGGACTGTGTGAGGCTGAGGCCAGCACATATTACATGCTCCTCCAACAGATACAGACATGTTTAATATAAAGCATAACATACTACATATTGGTGTCCCTTAAGCCCATGTAAGTGATTACAAATTCTGGTTGGACTGATGCATGTGATGAATGTATTCCTCATTAGGTCTGTTTTTTAGCTTTATCCAGAAAATTATGCCAACGAGTAAGTATGTATGTCATGCACACACTGTAAACATGTGGTCAATAAAGATGATGTATACTAAAATCACAAAAGGTGCATATACCTGTACAATATTCCAAATATGGAACCTGTGAGAAACAATGAATTAACAAGGAAGACCTCTTTAAAATCTTTAATTGCAACCAAATGCAGCAAAAAATGGTAGCCATGCTGATGTCTCTTGGTGGCTTGGGCAGTGAGATCTCTGCTGTAGCCATTATAAGGTGTCTTACTCTCTATGTTTAATTTTTCACATATTTTGTAATCTGGAGAAATCCATCCTATAAAGGGATTTTGGTGTGTAGATACAGCTAGGCAGACAATTATTCAATTTAGTATGTTTTATTGATGTGGACAAGCTGCCTAAGTTACTGAATGCCAGACCTGCTGCATTTCTGGTGCTGGAAGTGTAATAAAAGTTGTTGCCTATAGCACTACAAGTTGTTTGACATGTAAAATGGTTCATATATGTATTTCAATTTAGTATTTAGCTCAGCCTGAAGTTCCACTTTTTGTTCCACATCATACTGCTTGTCTCGTAGAAAATTCTCACTTGATGCAATATAACATAAGGTCCCAAATGCATTTCTAAAGAGCTTCATCCTAATTAGTTTTAAATACCTTCATGCAGTGACTGGAATAGGCACTTTAGGTTTAATACTTTAAAAGCTTATATAATTTAACCGGTTAATTAAAAGTGGATTTGTGGCATAGGTGTCAGGCTTCTTTGACACCTTTCATGGAGCAGTTTCACCCCAAACCAAAATGTTGAAGTGATGACTGACATGTTAAACAGTTCACACATCAAACTTTTCTATTTTGTTTCTATAGTTTTAATCTGCCCATTAAAGGTTAATTCTGTGATGTTATTGCTCAATCTCTTCAAAGACAAGGCAGCTTATAAACAATTGTGTATAACAGCTATTCATTAATCTACTATTCTTTTTTAGTTTGTAAATTACCTAAAGCTAGTGCTTATCTTCTTACTAGAGCTTAACTCTGATTAACACTGTAGAAATGCTTGAATTATATATTGTTGATAATTCAGAGACTAAATACTGTTTCTCCAACATACTATAAAAAAAAGCTGGTTTGTGGTCGATTTTTTTTCAAAATTATTATTTTATGTTTGCAAGATTATAAGCTGATCTGTTATCTAAATTTTTTTATTACTTGTATAAAATCTTTATTTTAATCTTTGAATGTAGAGTGCGGGTATAACACTCTATTTCTGTGAATCCTATAACAAAAGTCCAGTATTGCCTGATAACTTTTTGACCGCCTCTGATTGAAAATGCATACAAGCCAGCAGAGGGATGTTTTTGTTTTAAACATACATTAATATCAGGATATCAAACTAAAAAGACTGTTCACAGTGAACTAGTAAATTTGTTAATGCAGGTACAGAACAGGCTTTGATGATCCCTGTGCTTTGCCCTTGAAAGGATATATCAGTGAACGTCTACATACATTTTTAACATGGCCATCTAGACAGCATGAAATGGACTTAGTAATATGGTGGGCTCAATAAAAAAGAGTGTATGAATATGTCACAGCTGCAGTGTTACATTGTTGTTCACCGTATTTCTGAATCTCTACAGGCATGGCACCATAAACATGTGTACAATAAAACAGCATTTTCTAAGCCACCTTATTTATGGGAATTTAATTAATAAAGTAAGACTTTTACTATGGGCCGAACATCTAGGGATTCATGTTGCAATGTTGTCAGAAGATTCATTTAATACACACTCAATTCACACTATTTTACATGAAACATATTATAATTGCATTCCTTGTTTGCATACATTGACAAAGTATTTGTGTGCATGCATCCTCCATGTAAGTGTGTGTATCTAGCACTGAGACTCGCATGTGCTGTGAGCAGCTAGTATGGTGTGACCATTCACTTCTGTGTTCTAGTCTCCTCTCCTCATCCTCAGTTAGACTTCACTGAGGGCCCATTCACCTCAGAGTGGTGCGTTGCAGTTTGTTTAAAATATTATAATTATTATTATTAATATTATATAGGATTTATATAGTGCCAACAGTTTGTGCAGCGCTTTGCAATATAAGGAAGACATTACAATCACAATACAATTCAAGACACGATAGTAAGGAGGGCCCTATTTGTGCAGTGCAATAAGGCAGCCCATTAATTTGAATTGGCTGCCTAAAGCACCACAATTAATGGAAAATTGGAGCGGCTGTAGTATAGTGCAATGTAATGTAATGTGTTACCTTGTGTTGCGGTGTGCTGCAAAGCAGGTGTGTTGGGGTGATATTTACAATGAATGGCACTGCAACACACCAAAGCACATAGTGTGCATTACCGCAGAGCAGTGGTTTGAATAGGCTGTTAATGAAATTCAGCTATAGCAAAAAAAGTGAGAAAGTGGTGCTTTTAAGGTGTCACTCTAGGCATGGAGAACATATAATTCTTACACATATACCGTATATACTCGAGTATAAGCCGAGATTTTCAGCCCATTTTTTTGGCTGAAAAGTGCCCCCCTCGGCTTATACTCGAGTCAGCGTCAGGTGTCTTCTTACTTATAACTCGAGTATATACAGTAACTCTTAGAAATTCATTTTTATTTTGCTTAATAAATACTGATAAAAAGAAGGGAGGGGTCAATGTATAAGCCTGTTGGTTTCACATCCACATCAATTTCCTAAACATAATACAGTCTAAAATCACCATAGGCATGTAGCCTCCCTGGACCACACGGCCACATTCTAGGCATCAGCATTGTAGTAACCATTTATAAATATTGATAAATAATTGTTGAGTTCATTATATATTTGTCAAACACATGTCAAAAAGTCTTGCATCAATGCACAGTGGGTCCAGCTTCGACGCATTTCGCTAAAAAGCTTCCTCAGGAAGATAGGAGGCTGCCTGTAATATTTAAATATCATGGATGTAACACTGACTGGGCTATTGAAAATGAGCAAATGATAAATAAAAATATAAGCAGGGGTTACTATCAGTGAAATTGTCTTATTAGAAAAATCAGAAGATTCATGGATGTAGACAGTGAATCCGCCTATATCTTTGGATCTTTGGATTGTTTTTGGTATGTGGCTTTCACTACACTTAACCTTGAGCCTATAACAGTTTCATTCTGTGCTAAGTTTGAATTGCACAGGATTGTAACAGGTTTACTTTACAAACAAAAAGCACCTCCTGAATCCATCAGGAGGACCCTCTGAGGTAACTGTGTAAAATTTTGGAACCATTGTAATCACTGTAAACATTGTAATTTTGAATTTAAAAGAAGAGACCCCGTAACTTGTTACAGGATGAATGTAAATGCTTTCTATACCGTTTGTGGTCTCAAGTTGGACATCAGCTTTTAGCTTAAAAAGAAAAACATTTATTTATTAAATTATTTATTTCTGTTCCTTTCCTTACTTCTAAATATGTGACATGAAATATCTCTTTAACTATTTATTTTTCTTCTTCTATAGGTTGCTGCTCTGTGAATGAGATTGACAGGTCACTTGTACGAGAAAACCGTATTTGTTCTAAAATATAGCTGTCTGAGCAGAAAGCATAATTTTAGGTCAGTGATACCAGATTTATCGTTTTGCAGCAGGTTAAATTCAAAAATGTAATATTAATTCATATGGAAGTTGTACCCTTATTATTGACCATGTAGAAAGAGATGTACTGAAAAAGCATAACTAATAAAGTAAAGCACACTTTTGCTCTTCTTAAATCAGATGGCATAAGCAAAAACAACTATTTTTATTGCTAAACTGAACTAAAACAATACGTGTAAGTCCAGATAATATTTGTTTGGAGAGAGGGGAAGTATTAAAAACCCCTTCAAGTGTTATGAGGCTCATTTAGAGACATTTGCCCTCCAAACTTACCATCACAGTAACAACGGTTTGACCAGACAGGAAGTCCCTAAAAATTCTGCAACAAATAAAATGAAGGAATAAAAAGAAACAGGGATACCTCTAAGAGTGCCAAATTTACAGATGTAATTCAAAAGATGTGTAGTGCTCACCTTAGTACATGGCCAAACTAACACACTCGGAGGGGTATTTATCATATCTGCAGCAGAAAGAGTCTGATGCAGATGTTCATGGCAACCAATCAGCTTCTATCTAACAAAGTTCAACAAAACAAACTGAAGAAAGAAGCTGATTGGTTACTATAGACAACGGCACCCGATTTTGTCTGCTCCAGGTCTGATAAATTTTCCGCATTGTGTACCACAGCAGGAGGGATAAAGGATGGTAAAGTGAATGGAGGTAAAGTAGATTTTTACAAAGATATTTTGCAGCTGGTGTATAGGGTTTTCTAGACATAAATGTTGGCTCTGTATAGACCTTCAATAAATACTGTTAGATGGGAGGAATGGTATGATCACTTTAACTGTGATGTTTGCTACATAGTGTAATAGCTCTTAAAGTTTAGTTAAATATTTTTGTGTATCCAGCACCATGGACATACAGTATATTACCTCTAATGAAGTGTGCCCTGCTGGTTTCTACTTACTGTAGGCATTTTCCCCCCACCATTGCTGCATATCCTCTACAGTGCTGATCTTGTGTACCATTGACACCACTTGTCCTCTTCCTCTCCCCCATTCACAGAAATTGAGTATTCTTTCCTATTCTGTGAATGGAGGACGGGTGTCAGGGACCCAGGGGGGCCGTTCCTCACCAGGCTCGCCGGCGCGGGCATCGGGCACGGGCTCCTCCTCCTCCTGGCAGGGCATCTGGCGATGGGATTGACGGTGCCCATGCGCGAGTCACGGTATGCAAGCTGCGCGCGAGTGCCCAGGAGCGTGCGCGTAGTGCGTCTGTGCCATCCCACGTTCCAGGTGCTACTCAAGCTGGGGGAGGACTCCAGCACTCACCAACTGCCCTCGGCTTTGCGATTGGCTCCTGACTAGGGAAGCTTCCTGGCTGCCCTGGCAACCAGGGAGCGGTCCTGGGTTCCCTGTGTTTATAAAGCTGGTCAGAACCTTGACTCATTGCTGAGTTACTCTACCTCATGGTGAACACCCAGCTCCTCTTGTGAACCTATCTTTTGATCTGACTCCTTTCGCCTGACCCTTCGACTACGAATCTTGCTGCCTGCCACGACCCAGACCTGGACTCGATTGCTCTATTGGATTACCCTTTTGTTATTGCGATCTTGGACTTGTTTTCATCCCTGCCAAGGGGTTCCACTCCCGGGCCAGTTACCCGGCCTGACAACGGGTGAATGAATGACGGAATCTGCCTCACCCAATCACAGAAAGCTTTGCATTCTGGGAAAGAATACTATTGGGGGAATTTATCAAAACTGGAGCAGAAAAATCTGGAGCAGTTGCCTATGGCAACCAATCAGCTTCTCTCTTCAGTTTGTTCAGTTAAGATTTGAAAATGAAAGGGGGATGCTGATTGGTGCGTAAGGAGGTTTCCCCACTGTCGGCTATGATGTTGAAAATTCTTTCACATACAAACCAGTATTGAGTTTTTTTACTTGGATGAGCTCAACACTTGCCTTTAATCTATATTCAAGCTGGATTTGCGTTGTGCCAAAAAAGGCAGAACAGTTCTAAGTGCTGCAACAAAATAGAGTTGCATTTTGCACTCATAAACACAAGGCAATCACTGGTATACAAGCAACAGGATCCTTCTGTTCAGCATTGGTCAGCGGTAAAAGGTTTTTTTTTCCCAAAGTGGAAAATCCCTTTAATAACTATTAATTCATATCATCTTGTTACTGAATATTTTTAAGTATTTTAAAGTTTTATGATTGGAAGCTCATTATTATTAGAATTAAATATAATTCTCTTTTGAATACGCTATCCCTGTTTCATCCTGTGTACTCTTTTACGGACCACTAATATAGATTAACTCTAAAGTGCTGTAAAATATGTTTAGACACTAAAAATACAAGAACTTCAAGGAAAAAAGGTAACTTTTTCCACCCTGTAGATAGGAATCTGGATTTATAAGGTTCCACTGTCTCATATTTAAATAAAACCTCTCCCAGCTTTTCCATCTGCATAGCGGATTAGTTGCTGTTAATACCCTGATGCATATTTATGTGAAATACATTTGTGTTCTGTCTATAGTTATGCATGGAATGTTTCTGTATGACTCTTACACCATTACACTAGAGTTATGACCACTTTGAAGACCCAGACTCCTTGCCTGGTGATATTAACATGGTCCCATATACACCATGCCTAAATTGGTAATGTGTGTGTGTGCATGTATAAAATATTTCCACACGTTAGGCTGCAAATGAGTCAGCCGGTTGAAGTAATTCATAATGGCAGTGTGGCTCTTCACTGCATCTAGTGTTTCTTGTCTTGTTCCGAGGTCTGGAAATACTGAGAACATCATTTATGGCCTCCATAAAGATTCTTTTCAGCAGGTCCACAAACATTAATCAAGATCCTCAGGTGTTAAGTTAGCCTCTCTCCCTGGACTGGAGAGTATCTGTGGAACTAATACAACGTGTGCTCCGAAGTCTCCAAGTTGTTACTTAAAAAGGAATTAAGGGAAGCAAATCCTGTCTGTAAAAACACAGCAAAATCTGCACAAGATCTATCAAAGCACAGTAATCTGCTTCTAGGCAGTGGCAGTGTTTATGTTCAAAGATTTGGTCAAGGTTGTCTGCTGGTTTATATTTGTAATGGGGGAGGGTTCACTTTTTCACTGTGCTTGTGGGCACTTTCATAGTATACATATAAATTAGAAACTTCAGTTATAATCCCTGATTATTTTTTTTTTATATAGTAGATCATTTTAAACAGGTTATTAAAGCAAGCATGTACTTTGCCCATGTATATTTAATGTTTATACTTTTACGTCGCTTCCCTGCCACTCTGTAAAACCCCCCAGGAGTGAAGAATATTCCAAGGACTCTAACTGGGTATGTTGGAAGTGTAATGTTCCCCGGGATCCTGGCTCCTCCCGACTCCGTTCCAGGCTAGGGCGCATCGGCCGGGGTGACCGCCGCAGGCCTCCTCCCCCTTGACGGAAGCTACTGTGCGTTCCAAGCTGGAACGCGGAAGTAGCCCACGGCCGCGTGACGTCACGGCCGCGGGCTATTTAAACCTGCCAAAGATGCTGTGGGGTGTTCGATGATTGGGATCATAGCCCAAACACCCCAGGAACCTCACCAACCTGCCTCAACCCTCTCCTCACGGATCCTTTCAGCTCCCCAGCAGCCAGCCTCCACTGGACTCCTCTCGCCTGCAGCTGATCGCTCATACCACCAAACCGCAAGTATCTGCTATTTGAACTCAGCAATTGTCTCGGCTCAGATACGCTGCCCTCTGGTGGAGACTTTGGGTATCACCTCCCTGCTTTGCCATACTTAAGCCATATATGCTGTTTAACCCTTTCGCTGCCAAGCCCTCCGGAACATT
>NW_017306296.1:1504017-1559961 GCF_000935625.1 Nanorana parkeri | reverse complement strand
GCTGTGATCCACCATACACTTCCAAAGCTGGGCCCTGACAGGAAGATATGACATTTCGGTCACCAATCACATCCTCTAACAATTTGTAGGAATAGATGAGCAAACATTTGACCTCCCAACCTAACTTGCAAAAGCAATTTGGATCAATCTCTGATCAGTCCAACTTGATTTACTCATGTAACGGCAGGAATTTGTATTATCCAACCCTTTTCAATAAGGTGCTCCAAAGAACAATAATACTTTGCAAAGCCTACTTATTCATTGCACTATAGCTGTCATATACACTGAGTGGCCAGATTATTATGACCACCCCATCAGTACTTCGTTGGGCCACGAGATGACTCCACGAGATGACTTGGTTGGGCCGCCTCGTGATTTTGAAAGGTGATGCGAGGAATCTGACACTGCACTGTTGCCCTTCTGTTGTCTTGTACCAGTCTTGCCACTCTCCGTTCTGCCCTAACATTGACCAGTCGCTGACGGCCACAATTTGCACGTTCAGACCCAGATTTTCGGCTGACAGTCCTGTCTTTAAACACTTTAACAACAGCTGCTCTTAAACATTTAACGAATTCTGCTGTTTTGCTGATATTCGCTTCATGGCTCCGAGCGCCAACAATCATCCCACGCTCAAAGGCTGTTAAATCGCGTTGTTTATCCATATCTTCAGAAAAAAAATCACTTCTACTGTCGTGGTAAACAACCTGCTTCCCTATTTATAATGGTCTGGCCCTCTAGCAACTTCAGCGCAAAATTATAGCTATTTATAGCTAATGTGCCTACAAACGTCAGGTGGTCATAATAATCTGGCCACTCAGTGTATTGCCTGCCTTATGCAATGTAGGCTGACTTTTGCCTTACTTAGACTAGCAGTTCTGTGCCTGTTCATTGAATGGGCTGAATACGGAAAGGCATGTTACTTCAGTTGTGGCGAGCACAGGCGTGTGCATTGTTACAAGTGAGGTGGGCATCAGTGCAGTGGCAAGTGAAGTGGAGGAGTGCAAGAGAGGTGGTGATGGCAAGGGGAAGGAAGGGAGTCAGGCGCAGTGGTGAGAGTGGGGTTGGTGTGGTGCAAAAGGGGGGCGGATGGGGTTCAGCTACTGTGATGAGAGTAGGTAAAGGGGGATTGGAGTGGAGTACAGTGGATTGATGTGGAGTACAGTCCGCAAAAGTTGGTCCCAGAGCAGGTTGAAGAAACAACTGAATTGTTAGACCATTACAGCGTCCATATTTCTCTTACTAGAGGTCTCCTATAAGTGGTTTGAACAAATTCCAGGATATTGTAAATAAGAAAATGTATTTTGTCATCCCTGCCCTTTGTGAGCACTATTTAAATAATTTTATTTACATTTTTTTAGTAGCTATGAGAATGTAATCACATAGTTTGGTTTCCACAGAGGAAAAGGAGTAGTAATTAACATATTAAATGTTGTATTTGGAGGTGTATTTTACCATGCAAGCATAACCCGGCCAATCTACACAAGAATCAAACCTCAGCTTGAAAGAAATGTTTAATATGTGGGCATTATATGTGGTTGTATATTTTACTTACCACAGAAGCTGATTTGTATGAAATCACTGGATGAGGTAGGATGTTTTCTTTCTTAACTAGCTATAAAATGGTATTTTGCAGGCTACCGTCACTTCCATTTCCACAGATAGCCATGAAACATTGCAGGTCAGCTTAGCAGTGGAGATTTGACTTGTACTTTCGGCTTTGTGACATAGTCTGTTCATGTCTGGAGTAAATACCTGGGTTAAGACAAATCTATTTGCTCTATGCATATTAGTAAAAGTATGCCCACTTGTATACTAAGGGGAATTGTCCAAATATTATTAAGAAAACAAGAAAAATATATGACTCAAGCTTTTTTTTTTTAAATAAAGCAGCAAACCCAAGCTATAAAATTCCCAAAAATGATAATATTGTTACATAAATTTCCTTTACAGGGGATAAGTGGCAGCAACATGCAGTGTACTAACTGTTATAGAGTAAAGGTGGTTAGTGACACAGTGGGAGTCAGTTTTAGTGGGGAAAGGGTACCTGATAGCCCAGAACAGGTATCCCAATGGAAGTTTCTAATTAAAGGTTAACTTTAATCCTATAAATAACTAACAAGGTCTTGGACTAACCTGTCCACGCTGCCACTGCAAACTCTTTGGTGGGACCTGACGTTTTTTTGCACATCCACAGATGAATGCCATTTTCCCTGTAGAAAGATCATCTATTACTGCATCTCATGATAGACGATATTGTGTTGGTAAGAATCCTATTAATTCCAATAGAGATACCGTCTATATTTGTGTCTCATGATAGACCTGATAAATGGGATTTTGTACACGCAGATTTAGGCTTCAAAACCCGGCCAGGATAGTTGAGGCATCATTTAAGGAGGATATGCTGGGAGATCATGTGTAGGTTGGACTTTGCATTGGACTGACAGGAGGCCATATCAGTTAATTGCATGATTTGAGGAACAATAAGAGACTGTCCAGAGACTTTTTTTCTCTAAATTATAACAAAAACTGAAAGAACCAGTCCAGCAGGGAGGCTAGGACAGGGGAATTGAGATCTGGAAAAGAATGCAGACAAAGCTGTTTGTGACAAATAGCCAGAAGACTGGAAAATATTTATTCCTGCTTAAAGCAGAACTATATTCTCCTCCACTCCAGCAATGGAATATCTACTCACAGGCTTCTTCTGAGTTTGGCATTTTTGACCATCTTGAAGGGCTAGGCAGGGTTGATACAACTCCTGCATGTGTGCATGGAAATTAATTCATTCCGACACCTGGTATATGCAAGGATTGTACACTGAGCTGCGCATGTCTACACTGTAAAGAGTATGCTAGGAGAAAGGTAAGAATCCGCAATTACAGAAGAGACAAAGTATGACTCATCTGCAAAAAAAAAAATCTGTTCACCTAAAGTTCTGCTTTAATAAATCTTTTTGTGCGATTTGGCCCAATAGACTTTAATGGTGTAGCACTACGTCGCGCTACAGAAGTGTCACTTTTGCACAGAAATATGAGAAGGAAGGAATGATGTCACATCAAGACCGCTTTTGATTGTTTACAGCTCAATGTAGCAGCTACGAAGTCCCGCTACGCGGCGCGACAAAATGTGCACTGTAGCTCAATGTCACTCAGCTCAAAATCGCTCTGCAAAAAGCAGATGTAGCTCAGTGTGAATGGGGTCTAATGCCCCATTCACACTAAGCGACATACCTTTTGAAGCGGATCTGCGCGGCCAGGATAGCACAACTTTTGGGATGATGTTCTAGCGATGATCCAGCGACGGCAGCGCAACCTTCACCATCAGGCTGCAATAAAAAATAGAAAAATTCTGCAAAATCCGCAGAAAAAAGGGTCCCGAGCGACATGGAGCTGTACATTAAGACCGCTCCATTGAAAATCATTGGCGGGCAACAAAAATGCGCGATATCGCTGCGGAAATCGTGCGGCAATCTGCTTAGTGTGAATGGGGCCAAAGGAAGACATTACATTTACAATACAAGTCAAGAAAAAGATGGTAAGGAGGGCCCTGCCTGTCAAGGCTTACAATCTAAAAGATTACTCATTACTCAATATAGACTCCAAATACGAAAAGCTACTCATCATGTAGTTACTCACCTGCTTAGGAGGAGAAGAGGAAGCTGGTATGAATAATCTGACAAATGTATTTCACTCTTGGGCATGTTCAGGTGTAAATAGGTACACTGTAAATTAGAATACAATAGGAAAATATAAAGGTTCATTTAGTTCCTTTCAAATTGGTTTATGTGGATTTCTTTCATTTTCTTAATTCCATTTCTGTTTTGTTTTACATCCATGGGTCCTGACTGAATCAGAGATCTAAACAAGGGATCAAAGTAAACTGAGAATTAATTAATTACAGCAGTGGCAGAGTACAAATACAAAACATACATAGTTTTCAATTCATGCACTCTTAAGATGTTGTAGTGTGCCAGTCTTCCTCAGGAAGCCCTGAAGTACACTGTGCTGCAAATTCTTCCCAGACACAACTACCCATAAGGCCTCTTTTGAATTTACTTTTTCTTCTATAGTATTTAGGTCCAGAGGTAATAAAGTGGTCCCAAACCATAATGTTTCTTCCATTTTGTTTTATGGTTGAGACAAAGGTTTTAGTCTGATGGGTTCTTTTTTGCTCCATAGTGTTCTGAATGTCTACTGAAGACTCTCACTTTTGTCTCATCTGTTCACAGAATATTATCTCAGAAACATTGTGGAACTTTACACATGCCGATATTGTTTACGTGCAGAGGTTCCTGCACATTTACTTCCATTAACAGCATTCTTCTTTAGTGATTTTCTTTTACTGGACACCATAAAAGTGACTTTGTCAAGTTAAAAAGACTTCTGCTGATACTAGATTACTACTCTAGACTTCTTCACCTATGTCAGCAATGCAGTCTCCACACTTGCTGTGATCTTTGTAGGACTACTTCTAAAAATCAGGCAATAGTACTGTATTCACCTTATTTGTAGACTATATGGGGAATTTACCAAATTGGAGCAGACAGAGTCTGGATCATTTGCTCATGGCAGCCAATCAGCTTATATCTTTCATTTACATAGCTTAACTAAACAAACTATAAAGGAGAAGCTGATTGATTACTGTGCACAGCTGCTCCAGATTCTTTCTTCTCCAGTTTTGAGAAATTTCCCCCAATGTATTTTACTGTGAATTAAGGAACATCCAGGATTTTGAAGACCTGTCCACCTTTACTGTATATGCCTGTACAATTCTTCTTCTAGGGTCCTCTGAACATTCTTATGATTGGGGAAATTACCCATATAAACCGTTCCTACTTAGATAAGAACAAGTTCTAATTCTAACCAACCATTGTGTGCATTTTAATGGGCGGGATACTCCCAAACCATACTTCTAATCTCATTTCATCTCATCCAGAATCTCCAATTACCCTATTTTCAGAGTGTTATTATCCTAGTTCACACACACTTCTTGTTATGGGTCTTGATATTGTAAACCATTATTTAATAAAGTTATGACAATGTAAACTGTTGTATGTGTTGTCTATTGTAATTTCAAGTGGTTTACAAACCTTTTCATGAAACTTTAGTTTAGAGGCTGGCATTCAGAGTACGCATCTTTGCCTGCTGCTTTAACATTAGGAAACATGTAGGAGGGCATTCATGGTCCAACTGCCCTGCTGGGTTCAGTTTTGCCACAGAAGTTTCTTTTGGTGCTCTCCAAAGCACACTTTTCTGTATCTGCTGTCATGATCCACAAGCTACCCTTTAACCTTTTTCCAGTTTTACACATTTTCACTAAAACCTAATTACTTTTTTCTGTCTTTGTAATTTCTATTCCCCTTCTTGCTATTTAAGGACCCAGAACAGATAAACCATTGTTAATGCAACTGAGTGTTGATGCTTTTGTCTTGTAAAAGTAGGTTAGAGTCCCTTAGGAAAACTCAGCCAATCAGTTTTTAGTTAAACTCCTGATCCATTATAAATTGTAATGTGGAATTGGTTTGCTGCCATCTCATATACAAAAGCAACTAATGTTTTAAATTTCTCATGTCAGCGATGAAGGTGAAATTTGGAGGGAGTCATACAGAACAAAGGCTGCCACACCAATTCTAACAGATGAGCACTATATAGTAGCTCAGCGCTTCTCATCAAAACACACAAAAAGTTTAGTTGCAGCTTTCAGTTCTGCACGTATGCTTGTTTAATCACTTAAAAAGTTCATACACAGGGGGACTGCATATACATATTGGTCATAAAACCCTTGTATCAAACAACATAACCTGCTCTATGACATTGCACTGCCGCACTCTGGCTGTCACCTTCCTCTCCTTCCTTACATCAGGATTACATTACGTCTTCTACCATACCTGTGCTCCCTCTACAGCGTCAGCTTCAGTTTCACCACTGGCAGTTTTCCTCTTTTCCTCTAGAGACTGCTCTCATTCTGCTCCCAAAAGTGTATGTGAAGTGGCTTACAAAATGATGGCAATATTGAGTCAAATCCTGGTGTCCAACCTGAGGCCCTTTAGTACATAGTGTGCACTCCTCAGGCCCCTGCAGTATTATGTAGAGTGGGGACATTGGTTTATAATGGGACCGTGAATACAGCTTTTTTTTAAGTACCTCTGCATTATCAGTGTCAATGTGGACGTCTTGGACGTTGAAGCGCGGCTTTTTTTAAAAGCAGTTGTTTGATAGTTATATGTGCTGTGCCAAATAAGGCAAGGCTGTATTTTACAGTTACAAAATAAAGAATAATAGGCGTGTGCACCCTTCAAAGAAGAAACCTTATCTTATTTGTACTAAATAATGTATGTGCCCACAGGTAAGAGGAAAGCATACAGTAAAAGTGAGAAACATAAGTACACTAGTAAACCTTGGCCATCATGCCAACTTATCACAGAAAGGCTTTTTGTACCCTTTGAACATTACAAACTAAATGAACCCCTGTTGGCCTCTAAATGGTAATTCCCTTGGAAGTGGTGAAAAATGCCAGCGAACCATCTCAAAGCCTTAACATAGCACAGCCTCTGGCTCTGTGCAGAATGCAGCGGATTAAATAAGGAAACTCTTCAATGTTACCAGGGCTGGAATAGGCATGCTTTCATTGGCATCTGTCAAGGGCTCAAATCAAACACTACATGCATGCAGAATGCTAGAATATGAAGTCATGATTGTGCGCGGAGACTCAATGTAAGGATATCTGTTATGAGGCTGCTTTTGAAGTGAAACTGGCTCTCAATTTATTGAAAGCTATTATAAATAGGCTGTTCATTACAGGAACCACAGAAGCTGGCTCCCTGTTAAGTACTTCGGCAAGGTTGGGACAGAGTTTAAAGCTATTATGTTACAATATGTCAAAGCTTTACATTTTCTTATGAGGTGTTCACTAAAACTGTTAGCCAAGATTTTCCTTATGGACGTTTAGATCGTGCTAAACTGACCTGAAATAACAACATTCAAATATTTATTATGTATTTCCATCTTTCATACAATATAGAGATTGTATTGCCTGGACAATGAAAACAAGCAGTGGATATGTCAGTGGAATACAAATAGTCACAGCGTCTTCATTTAAAATAGATTATTATATCAAATACAAAAAGGGAATTCCGGCTCATGCCATGTTGCTTTCAAATAATTGAAAAGTACCTGAATTACCATTTCACAATGAAGCTATAATCTGATACAATTGCAATAATCATTGTGATTTGCTACAAAGTTACAAAGTTGCTATCAGAGCGATTACTAGGGGGACAGGAGACTAAAGAAATGCTTCTTCCAGCCTGCAGAAAACTGATGATATCGTTTTCCCAAACTGCACCTCTTAGCCTGGGCACAATCAGTTGCTGGAGCTCAAAGTGGTGTTTTTTCTTTTTTAATGATGTAAGATAGAGTAAAGAAATACTGCTATTGTAATGTCAGGGAATTGGTCATGCAGATGTGCAAGGTTACTAATAGGTCCAAACTGATTTCTGAAAAAGGTTAATTGACAGCCCACTACTTCCACTGCTGATACTTATTGCCACAATCATCTGTTTCCTGTTTCAGTGCTTGGTTTTCCCCCTGTACAAGGCCACTGGCAGCCAATCAGACGATGCCGGTGCCACAGCCAGTCTGCAGTCAGATGCTATCCTAAAGGGCCAGCAGATGTTGCTCGGCGTTTGAGCAATACGTGGTTATGCCAGCTGCCAGAGCCCCCCATGTCTCAAGAGATTGTCTTTTGTACCTGTGTATCCTTGTATATTGCTCCTAAATGATTGTGCACTCCTGGTCAGGATCCTGTGTACTTCAAGGAAGCTTCCAGCATTCTTGCAGCTGTCGGACTCGGCCCTATGTGTTCAAAGAGAGCTTTCAGACTTCCTGTAGCTGTGTAGGAACTCCTAGTGAACTCTCATGGACTTTTGCACTCCTGCCTCCATGTGACCTTAGCATCACAGTGCTTCTAGATACTCTTCAAATCCTGCCTTCCTGTGATCCCAGCACCCCAGTACTCTCAGAGACACTTTCACTCCTGCCTTCCATGACTCCAACAGACTTCATATAGCCTTTATATTGAACCAATGCACCCCATCTCTAGCTATCGTTTGTAAGTACACTCTCTTTTAAAATATCATTGTGTGTGGGGATGCTGTTCTTTATCCTTGCAAAATCTCACATTAATAAATAAAGCAATAAATAAATACGAGTGTGACTACCTCTAATATGCAGGCTTCTTCCTCTGTATTCAGTAATCAGAGTAGGCGGGGTCTAGAGGTGCATTGAGGTCATGGTGTTCCATCCGCTCTTGTTTTGGCCCTGATAAGCACAGATGTGCTAGACTATAGTTAAAAAACATTATTATTCCAGCATAAACTTTCCTGCAAAACAATCTGCGTATGAATTAAGGCTCTCTGGGCTCCACTCAATCACATCAAACACAAAACGAGGCTGGTCTACAGCTGACAACATGGACAGATACAAGAAAACAGACTGGTTACGTCAATCAACTTTTTCTTACATTTTCTTCTAATGTTCTCCATGTGCTCAAATTCCATCAACTTTGTAAAAGTTCTGAAATGAAATACACCCTCAGTAATGAGTCTGAACCAAGTTAACTATTTCACTACTGGAATAAGTAGCATGCATGCTTGACCAAGCGTCACAGTAATATATACAATCCAGTACCAAGCCGAAAAAAATGAGCCATTTCCAGCAGGTCTGTTAGAATTTCCGTACTGTAATTGTGCATGTCTAGACTTCCCTATCCTGGCTACAGGTGGTAGATGGGATAAAGCTGAAACACCTGAGTAAATAAAGGGCTCTATAGTGTGTGAATATATCACACACTGTAGAGCCCTCTCACTGTAATGAGATGCAAATTCTATGCAAATGACCCTACTTTCTACTCAGATGTCTTTTCTGCTCTAACATATTGTTTCCATCACGTAAATTCGTGTTGTCCATGTGTTTCCATGGAGAGTGATACGTGTATGTTATTGTTGGGTGGCCACGGGCAACATATTTTTACTAACTAAGACTGTTGTTATAAAAAGTAAGGGTACAAAGTATATGAGGAAAGCCCAGAGCAAAACAGTTGTCATGATTTTACATGGAATACGCTAAAATATAGCATAAGAGATGGATTTGTAAGTCCACCCAAATCTCAGTATGTTGCAGATTGCATAATTTATGATTATTTATTATTTATATTAATATAAGTGGTGGTAGTAGTAGTAGTAGTAGTAGTAGCAAGAGTAGTATTTTGGATCTGATATGCATCCTCTTTCAAGCAAACCCAAAGTGAAATAAAACCAAGGCAAAAAACAAAGGCAAACCACATAGCAGGCTCCCCATAAGTCTGTACTAATTGGATATGTTAGAGTAGTTGCCCTGAGTGATACTTCACCATTCAGACATTGATCGGAGCAGCAGGACCTGCAGGAGTATGTGCTAGCTTTTATATAGCTACCTGGTACAAAGGATGCTGATGATATAATAAAATGTAATCTGTGGGGTTGATCTGCTAAAGGCAAAAAGACTCTTCACTTCGCAAGGGAATTTGCGCTTTGCAGGGGAAGTTTCTCTTAGTATAGTGAATGAGGTGAAGCTCTGCTGACCCCAACCCAGTCACATGCAAGCAAAATACTGTTTTAATTGCTCTACACTGCATTCACCAAGCTAAGGGAGATCCTAAAGATATCCTAAATTTTTACCTGTCATGGTGAAAGTCCTGTGGGCTGCCATTTATGATCTTCTGAAGAAAATGCTAATTGCCTGTTCATGTCTGCCTTAAAGTGACTAAACTCAGGAGATAAATCTTAAAAATATATTAATGTGCCGAGTTAGTGACTCTCTATGCTTCAGCAGGAAATTGCTGCAGTACTACGGATTAAAGGACACACTGTATGTAGCACAGACTACAAATGATAATCTGAGCATCCCCTGCAGCCCTGTGGACATTAAATATGATTCATTATAGGTGACTATGCTGACCCAGCCTTTTAAAAATAGATTTTTTTCTGCCCTTCTCCTTTAACACTAACCAACCCATACAGTTAAGGTGATACTAAACTCAGGAGTTCAATCTTAAAACTGCACACAAGTCCCCTAACTAGTAACAAAAATGTATCTTATTTGTGTATCACTCGGCTGTAGATCCTCAAATCATCTCTGAATTGGAGCTGACACTGTCCTTTCTTCTGGAGGGTGGCTACTTTTGTTCCCCATGATACCTGTGTGTGTTGTAAAGTAGTCACCACTCCAAGCTTACTCCTGTGATGGACTACAATGTTAATGTAGATTAGTAAACTAAATGTGAGATTGTAGTCCATCACGAGAGCGAGCTCGGAGCACTGGCTACTTAACAACCCACACAGGGAACAAAAGTAGTCACCCTCCATAAGGAAGGACAGTGTCAGAATTAATTCAGAGATAATTTGAGGATCTACAGCCGAGTGATACACAAATAAGATACATTTTTGTTAATAGTTAGTGTACTTGAATACATTTTTAAGGTTAAATTCCTGAGTTTATTGTCACTTTAAGTATTTTAAAGTCACAGACTCAAAACAAGTCTGCCGTAAATGAGTGTCAGAATTCGTTATACTAGTTCTGGGTCAAACGACTCAAAGCACTGAAGCCGAAGCATCAGCATGAAAGCCAGGAAATTGGCATTCTCAAAAGGCTGGAATAGCAGCCTCCATGGTTCTCACACAACAGAGCCCCTCTAAAGTAAACCAGTGTTGAAAGACCTATGGAGGTTGCCATTCCTAACCTCTACTAAAAATGCTAGTTCCCTGGTTGTCATGCTGATGTACTTCAATGTTTTAATGCGCTGGCCTGACTCCATTTACTATATACTTGTTCCAGTCCAGTGGCTGCCAGGCAACTTTTTGCCAGGCAAGTTTTTAGAAAAAGGTCAGCAATGGCTGCCCCCACACTTTGCTAGCACTGGATCTTTTTATGGTCTGTGTGCCCATAGTATCAAGTTCAGCCTAGAGTCACCAACTGTCTTGAACAAAAAAAAACAAATACAAAACCCTGTTATATTTGTATGAGCCAGTAATGCCATAATCACTTATTTATGCCATGCTTTTGTGTGAATAAACTTATATCCAGTGTAAGTGGGTCTCATGTAGGGAAGAGCTGGATTCAGATGAGATTTTAAATGTGTGCAAAAATTGTGAGATTTTGCTGAAAGTTTTCCATGTTGGTGGAATACATTGGAGTCATTAAGATGGTTTATAAGGCTGTAATGGGCTTTAAATGAGGGTTATGGGAGCTCCTTTCAAATATCCTGAGCCTGTTTTTAGGTCAAATGCCCAATAATAATAATTAGTCAAAATATTTTATGTTTTTATTCACTTTTAAAATTAAAAAATAGCAAAAAAGTAAACTACAAATGTTTAAAGCAACAATAACACAAATCACCAAATACTTAAAAAAGAAAAATCCCCAAAATAAAAAGAACACTACTAACCCCTAACTAACTAACTACCCTAATACACCACCAAAAAAGACAACCTCTAAATAAATAAATGCAGATTTTTTCCCAAACAAATTACACCTAGGCAGCTTAATAAGAAAAAAAATGGAGAACATTTGGTGCACATTAATGTCGCCAAACTCACTCGTCCTTAGGCTTGTGTCCTTGTTGGGTTTACAATATGATTATTGGGGTAGGAAAAGTGTGACCTATTTTATCATCATCCTACCTGCCTCCTCCATAACTGAAACATCAGTGTTGGACCTACAAACCCTTTGATCTATGTAACAAAACTGCAAAAACCACATTCGCTGGAAAATCTCAGCTGTCTGCACACTTCTCTGTTACATCAAGACTTTAAATGGAAAGCAATGTATTTTATTCCGTAATCCCATGGCAAATATAAAGGAGACAGGATTCCTGCTTTACATGTAAAAGTCTGACTGAGTCTCAAAGCCTCAGAGTGCACTTAGGGGATTTTCGGAAATTGTTGCTTGGCTGTGAGTTAACACCAGAAGCTGCCATTTTGCAAATGGAGTGGCGGGGAAGCCGTATGGCCTCATTCATAATTTCAAAACTACTGCAAATATCAGCTGATGAATATTTAAGTTATACCTGGCAAAAACCAGAAAGGAAAACAGGAAAACAATCCAAAGTTAGGAAAAGGTCATCTAAACTCTGTGGGATTTTTTTTCCAGCACTTTCCATGCTTGGCCAGGAGCTACTGAATGAAATCATTATATGTACGCACCCCGAATGACTGAAAAGAAATGGGTTAGGACTGTGTTCATAAGAACTTTCCTCAGTGATCAGATCCTGAATGTGGCTCATGAGGTTCATGACAAGCTGATTAAAGCATTTCAGGAATATGGTAAAACATAAGCAGCATTGTAGTATGAGCAAATGAAAAGACACGAGAGATAGCAGTGCAATAAAATAGATCCACTAATATATATATATATATATTTTACGATTAATTTTTATTATAGGCTGTCTATTACTTTAATTTCATTAGTGTTGTTCATATCTTTACAATTTAAGTAATTCATCTTGAGCAGTGATTTAGTGTCTTCCATTGATTACTACTTTGTGAACCTAATGTTCTGTGCACCACCAATATTATATCATAGTGAAAAGTGAGCACCTTTTGATGATCAAGGTGTGATCATTTGTGTCTTTATATAAGGTACTATTAAATGTGCCTAATTATATCCATAACTCTTATCTAAATAACTACAGGTGATCTAAAAAAATTAATCACAAGAGAAAAAAAAATAGTGCTAATCACTACATCCTTCCCTTCCCCCCCCCTCCCCCCCCCCAATCTATTATCAATTATTAAGTGAGATTTACGTACCTATAGCTCTGTGTTCTGCCCTTTAATAATGTCAACAACAGCAAACTAATCAGTCAGGTGTGTGTAAACAAAATCCCCCCCTGTACATGATTCAGTCTTAGGTTATGACCTTATAGATACAGCCTATTCCAGGCATAAAAGAGATAATAAAATTTTAAGACAAAAATACAAAAATTAACATACATTCTATGGCATCCCGGTCCTCCCCTTTCTTTTTATCTTTACTTGATATCTGGGACTATCCCGTGATATATAAAGGAACAAACCCTATAATCGTTAAGTAGATGAGAACATCACTGCTAGGTACTCTTCTGAATTCTTATATATAAACCACCCCTGCCATATTTCACAGAATGATGGGTACTTATTTTGGCTATTGAAGGACCGTTCTTCCATAGAGCATATGTAATTTGTTTTTTTTAAATAAACCATTCCTTTATTGGGGGGGGGATTCTGTGCGCTTCCAATAAATTGGTATCAAACATTTTGCTGAGTTCAGCAAATGAGGTGTAATAGACTTTTTATATCCTAACAGTGACCCTTCACTATTATGAAATAGTATTACCCAGGGGTCCATGCTCAAGGGTATTCCCTGTATAGAGGAGATCATCTTACCCACCTCGACCCAATATGTATTAATAATGGGACACTGCCACCATATGTGTGCCATAGTTGCCCTCATACCACAACCTCTCCAACACAATGGTGAGTTACTAGGGTCTATTGAGTGTAATCTTACTGGCGTGAGGTACCATCTCGACAGAAGTTTATAATTCATCTCTTCTATATAGGATGAAATTGATGTCTTACAACCCCGTTGCAGAACCCTCTGTTTTACTTGTTCTGATAAGGGAGTTCCCAATTCTTCTTCCCATTGCAGCATAAACCCTGGAGTCGGTGTGGGGTCTATTTGAGACAATAATTTAACCAACAGTGATATGCTTCTCTTTGGACATGATGGTCTTGATAATATCACTTCCATTGGATTTAGTTCATCCACTGATCTAATTGGTTTAGATAATAATTGCAGAAAATGGTTTAGTTGAAGGTAACACCACTTATCCATCATACATGGTGATAGTGATCGGCACAATATCGGTAACGGTTTTAATACTTCTTGGTCCATTACATGATGCAATCGTAGTGTGCCTTCTTCTATCCATTTACCAAATTTTTGGTCCAAATTCCCTGGTTGAAAATAATCATGTCCTAATAGGGGCATTAGGGGTGAGTTATAACTCCATCCTGCTTTCTTATGCAGTAAATCCCACACTGTTAGGGTATTCCCCACTAGGTGGTGCCACTCCTTTGTTGTACCTCTGTACTGCTTTGGTAACCAACAAATTGTACTTAGGTTTGCCTTACATATTTTGAACTTAACATCCACCCAGAGATTAGTTGTCTTATCAAAATGCCAGTTCAGTAGTCTGGTCAGTACCACTGCCTGATGATGACGTTTAAAGTCTGGCAGTGCCAGTCCGCCTTGTGACTTTGGTCTTGCTAGGGTGCCATATGAGATTCTTGTGTTCTTCCTTCCCCAAACATATCTAGCCATTGTTTTTAAGGTTCTAAAAAAACTATTAGAAAGGGGGCCCATTATATTAACAATTAAACAGTAAGTCCAAAGACGAATAATGAGGTAATGCACGCACCATTGAGATAAGCTGTGCTTAAAGGGTTATTAAACCCTCCGTTTTTTTGCATATATCTATTGCTAGCAAGCAGTAGATATATGCAAAAACTTTAAAAAACACTTTAAAAGAGGTTAAAACTTACCTGTGTCTCCGCCACGCGCTCCCATCCGAAAATCTGAAAACTCTAGGGCGGCCGCAAAGGATCTTGGGGCGGGCGCATGCACAGTTTAGATTTTCGGCCGGGAGACAAGGAAAGACACAAGGTAAGTCTATGTACAGCGTGCACCCGCATGCAGACAACGTGGGACAGGAAGTGCCAGCAAGCACAGAGGAGTCAGCGCTGGATCGGAGACCTGCCGCAGCACTGGAGGGACAGATGAACACGACAGGAAAGAAGAAGATCGGATAAAGAGACATCATTTGAGGTAAGTGCTTACACTAACATTGGGGGAGGGAAAACAAAATTATACTTTAATGTCACTTTAAGTCTAACCTTCTAGGGCAGGTGGTACTGCAGGCATAGTGGTGAGATGGCAACTTATTAGTGAGAACTGGTAATAATAAGTCAATGAATCTTCAACTTTACTGCCTTAAAGTGTATTTTCACTTTTTGCAGTCAAATTTGAGAAAACCCCTCTAAATATTTGTTATGTGTTCCTATTCACACAACATAACAAAAAATATTTAAAAAAAATATATGTTTTAGCAGGCAACATGGCTGATTCCAGGTTTTTCTGAGCACCTTCACAGTTATCTGTCCTTAGTGAAAGACTTATGCCTGAAATATGAGGGTTGTGTTTCTCTGTTTAACTTCATTAACATAAAATGCAAACCTGTCACCCCTCACAGCCCCTCCTAACATTACAAAGAAGGAGAAGTCAAGTAAAAATGTTACCCTTAAAGCCCATTTCCACCTTTGTAAGTGATTAGCATTTACTGTGGTAATGAAGAGGTGCAGTGATGATGTATATGTGTGTACATTTTCATGACTCACATTACAGGCTTTCTTCATTTTTTATGAGCTTTTTATTAGGCCTGAATCCTACAAATTCAAAATGTTCTCCAGAGGAAATTCAGTCTGACACGGGGGTCAGATTGTAAAGCAGGCTGTAAACAGCTGACCCCTCCCTGTGATGCTGTGTAACAATCAGTGTTGTACATTGCTGGGATATGTGTTTTCTAAATACCTCTGCAAAGGTGGAAATGGGCAAATTGGCAAGAAGCCAAGAAACCCTAACTCACTTTCAAGCAATTTAAACTGCAAGAAGCATTTTTTAAAATGTGTTTTAGCTTAGCATGTGAATGTGAACATATAACAAATATAAAATATGTGTTATCCCAAATTGGCGGTGAAAGCGGAAATACACTTTAACCTCTTTTCACAATAAGAATTATTATTGTGTTAAATCACATTTTAGTCTCAGATTCACCAGCAGGTGATGATGCGGGTAAATAACGAGATAGCAGCTTCTGGGGTATTGACAACCAGGAAGATTAAATGTATAGGTATTTTGGCATTAAAGAAATGCTTAGTGGCTTTGAACATATTTTCGTTCTTTTTTTATTATTCTTTTGGTCAGAATTAAAAAAATACATTAAAAAAATATATATTATTTTAATTCAGGGAAATATTAAATATTGCTTATGAATATTATGTATATTTATATCCAGCTAGCATGTGGGGCTTCAGCGGCTCCATTTCACATGTTTTCTAGTATTTCCTGACCTCATGTTTTAAAAAGTCTTTTGTTTACATATATGGATGGCCAAATATCACTGGGATTGTTTAACTGGGGGTTGTTAAATCCTTTTTGAAATTTGTGAAACCCAAACTTAGCAGCAAATTGGTTTCACAGCATCACACTGCATTGTCTTAATATTTTTATAAAAATGTCAAAACAGAGTGCACAGTAACACTTCAAAACCACAGCCCACATTCCCCCAAATCCCCTCCCATCTACATATCCCTAATTATTCCCAAAATGTTGAAAATGTAGATTTCTGGTATGTGTTTGGTAGGAATTGGCTGGAGAAAGAGACCATGCAGGTTTTTCTTGCAATAAAAATGAGAGTTTAGAGACTAGAGATTAGAGACAATAGCCACAAATATTGCTTAGTAGTTGGGCAGTATGCAAGCAGCTTGGATAGGTCACAATATAAGAGCGAGAGACCATGCAGGTTTTATCTTGAAATAGAAATTACAGTATATTATTTGAGAGACTAAAACCAACAATTTTGCTCAGTGGCTGGACAGTATGTAAACTGAGACAATTCAGGTTTTATCTTGAAATAAACATTAGAGTCTAATATTTGAGAGACAATAGCCTCAAATATTATATAGTGCCTGGATATTGCAGCTCCAGATGGCAGCGGGCATCGCTGCCATCTGGAGCTGCAAAAAAAGCTACATTATAACTACCCTCAAGTCTGGCAGTCTGAGCTCCACTTTGTCCAAGCTTTTTTTGCTGCAACTCGTTGCATATAATCTAGTGAAAATGTCCTGGCCTGGTTTGCCCCAGAACAGCAGATTTCCATCCGCAATTTATTTTTGTTTTGTTTTCATTTTACTTGTTATTTTTTTATTCTCATTTTTCATTTGCGTTTATATTTTTTCATTCTTACTAACTTTTCCCTCTACTGTTCTTCCCCTTCCTCTTTCACCTCTTCCTCCTTTAACTTCTCCTCCCTCTAATCCTCCTCCCCTTCCTCCTTTACCTTCTCCACCTTCTCCTTCTATATGGCAATGGAGAGAATATTGCCCCTGAATCATACATAGTGAAATCAGCCCCCTTCCTCAAGTTAATGGCCTGGGCGAACCCCAGTAACATATTCAGACTCTTTTCAATCCCCTTTCAGTCCTCATTGGCCTTTTCCTGGGCATCTTTAGGGGCAAGAGGGGAAGGACAGTTAACAACAAAAAAGTAAGCATACAATCCTGCAGCCCTAGGCTGCCCACCCTTCCCCAGAGTAAAGCCCTGCACCTCAAATCAGCACACCCACCCCACCATCTCCATATGCCAAGTTTTTGTTGGAGCAGAAGAAAAAAAATACCAGCTAGCAAAAACAGCCCTTCCATCTTGTCCATGGCCTGGGCAATCCCCCACCAACATTTTTCAACCCACCTTCACTATTTTTTTTAATGCTTTTTTTAAATAAAAAATTGTATGCAGATGTAATTTTTGTTTTACTTGTTATGTTTTTTATTTCATGTAGTTTTATTTTTTCCTCGTAAGGCTATAACTGTCCTGGTCAGGCAATAGGAGCAGGGACAGCAAGGTTGTAACTAAAAGGCTTACAAGCAATCATTCCATGGACTGCTGGGTGTCAAGGATGTACCACTGGCTGCTGGCGCAATATGCTCTGGAGATACTAGCCTGCCCTGCTGCTGCTGTCTTTTCAGAGAAAGAACCAACGCAGCAGGGGAATGTGAAGACATTAATTTTATATACATTGAACAACTGAAGAGCTAGCAGTGCATTATTGTTACAAAGCATCCCCGAATTAATGTGCCAGGACTGCAATTAGATTTATTTATTTTCTCACTTCCTTTCTTTTTTGTGCTGTCCATCCTCTTTTGTGTGCTTTTTTTCCTCAGACCTTTTATAATGGATCTAGCTGCAAGGAATAGCAATTAAGGTTACAGTAAATTTTTAAGTGAACTGTAGGGAGCACTGGTATTCATTTCAGAGATTGAGCCACATAAAAAGTAGGGTTTCAAGGTTAGAAGTGCACTGAAAAGCACAACACGGTCATGGAGGTGGATGGATGGATGTAGGGAACAGAGAATTGGAAAGGGACTGTAATAGCAGTCCCCAGTCTCCAACCATATGTCTCCAGACTTTTATCAATACCTGTAGTATATCCGGTCACTGACTGTTTACTGCATTACATACGCTAAATATTATGTGCAATCCTTTGGCTTCACTAGAGGCTCACTATATCATATGAGTTTACCACCACTGTTTTAAGTGGTAAAAACACCCAATGATGTGGAACCTAGAGTATACAATGAATAAAGTGAACTGAAATAGACAGTTGCAATATTCCCAAGGAGCCAGCGCAATCCCAAAAGCCTAAAAGTGGTATGCAAATGTTTTTTTATACAATAAGAGAGAACAGCGCTCGCCACTGATCAGTGACTGCCATTTAAAGAATACACTGTTATAAGAGGCTGGATACTATGTAGCTATGTAGGCAGTTTATGCTTTTGGCATTGTACTAATTAAATCACCCGCTCTGTTATCTTTTTGTGCTCTCTCTTTATAGCCCAGAAATGTAAGCTATGAATTCAACTCTGAGATTAAATTATTTGTATTATCATTACTGTCTGTGTCTTCTCTTCCTGTCCCAGTGACAAGCCTTCCCTTCATTTTTGCTCCAGTTGTCACAGGCTGTCACATAGACATAAAGTGAGGTGAAATGTCTCCAGTAGGGTGATGGACACCAATAAGAATCTCAACAAGGCTATATAAAACTAAATGAAATAGTGTTTGGGCAGGATTTCGGCTTTAAAGGAGAACTATGGGGCCAGGGCTTTTCCCCATAGTTCTCCTTAGGGTAACAGGAGGACACAAACTAGCGTCCTCCTGTCACCCTAAGCTCAGTGTACCGCGAGCTACAGCCCGCGGTATACTGAGACGTCGCAGCCGGAGCGGATCCCGACACCAATGTCGAGATCCGCCCAGCTGCGTGAGTGACAGCTGGCTCTGCCTACCTAGAGGCAGAGCCAGCTGTACCCGCCACCTCCCCCGTCCGTTCCGCCAGTCAGCGCTGGCGGATCGGAGTGGGGAATCCATCCCCTCCCCTGTCACGGCAGAGAGACAGGATCGAGAGGTGAGCGAACGCCGGCATGTGTTCGCTCACCTCCCGATCTACTGAGCCGACCTGTGACAGTCTCATTGTCACAGGTCGGCTAGAACTATGAGGTGAGTGAAAAGCACTCACCTCATAGTTCTCCTTTAAGTTAAATTGTGTATAAAAACTGTGCTAAGAAGAACAAATGACCAGGAAGGAATTGCAGAGACATCCAGGTAACTAGCATTTCCAGGTCTATCTCAGCAAAGGCAGCCTCCATCATTTCTTCCTTTACGATTAGATCAACATAACATAGTTTGGGAAGGTTGCTGAGTCACATTAACACATTTTCCTTAACTACAGGTTCATAGTTTAGAACTGAGTCAAAGTTGTGAGTCAGTTCTGATATTACAAGTGGTAAGAACCCAAGCTATAAAAATAACCCTCAAAAATACATTGCTAAAAATATTAAGTGGTTTTATGAAATAAAGATTGAACTAAATTGAATGACATTGTGGCTATAACAAGTGCTCTATATAGCACAGATACTTATAATAAATGTTCTGCAAACGTATGCACCGGCTGCAAACAGTAGATTGAGGAGCTGACAGCTACATGTGGTTCCCAAACCACTCGTTGAGGATCACTGTGACATACAGTAAGTGACCATGGAATGTATTTGTAGTTTTTCTATGCCTTTTTTAGAATACAGAGGAAGTTGAAAAACAAGTGTTAGATTCCTTAAAAGTAAATAGTACATTTGTTTTCAGTTTCATTAGTTAAAGTCAAAAGGATTTCAAGCTATTTAAAATGCTAATGAAACCACTGGCAATGGATGCTGATCCTTGATGCTTAGAGGTTTTAGTTTCCTGTAGAATCAGCTGGTCTCCTGAGCACTGGCCATAATATCCTGTTTTAAGTTGCCTCCCTTTTCCCTTGCAGGGTCCAATGAAGCCACCCTTGTGTGTGCAAGTAAATCACTCCCCTTCTCCCCTCTCCTCCTTCCTCCCTTCTCCAAGCTAGCAGATAGACAAGTACTGGAGACTGCTCTGGCTCTTGTGCTCTTGTACTGGACAGGAAGTTCAGGGAAGCAAAGCTGAGTGAGTTTGAGTTGTTTGGAAACATGGAGACTGTAAGTGCTTGGGCAAAAATTGAAACAAGAAATGATTTGCTGAGCAATGTATATTTGTTTGATTTGGATTCATTATTGAAGAAAAAAGTTTGAGAGTTTAATAATACTTTAAGATATCCTGTAAGAAAAAAAAATACCTTAATTGGGGCTCATAGATATAGGTGTCATTGCAGAGCTTCCTCTGTGCTATTCAATGGCTCTGTGTGTTCACATGAATGCCTGCAAGAGTGCAGGCTGTGCACTTCAATGATTTTAGGCTTCAAGTCAATGAGAACACTGAATGTGCGCTGAGCAAACACTAGCATTACATAGGATATTGCCTTCCCCCTGGGGAAATATTGATTATCCCAGAATTTCAGATATCCCAGAATGCACCAGGAGATTGGTGTTGGTCTAGGGTCCGAAAAGCTTCAAAAACACTGAAAAAATTTTAAACAAGAACTCCAGACAAATCCATTCTTAACCCTTGCAGCGGGGCTACCCCCACACTGGGTTCAGTGCTCACCTCACCTCGCAACCGGCTGGCTCTTAGACTGGTTCTTTTAGCCTCACTCCCCCTCCGCTCCAGTGGTCTAAAGTCCAGTGAATTATCATGTTTAATACATTGTATTGAACATAAGGACACTGAGGGACATCCATCACTGGAGTGGAGGAGGAGACAGGCTGGGGGGAGCGGGCTAGGAGCCAGGCAGCTGCGAGGTTCAAGTGAGTATTTCTTTGTTAATTTCATCCCTAGACAAAAATGATTACTTAACCCTTGCAGTGCACGGATAGCCCCTACTGCTATTGTTAACAATAGTTATACCCAGAGTTCTTCTTTAACACTATAAAAAAGCTTTTGGAAGTTATATAGTCATTGTCAAACTATAACAAAAGTTTGCTGTTATTAGTAGTAGTTACCAGTTTTGATTGGTGCAGTAATCAGTTTTCAGATAAACTTAATGGGCCCATTCTGTGCTTTGTAGTATTGTGTGGTAACATTTGGTGATCATACTAGTTGCTGAATATGCTTTAACTTTCTGTGCTAGGATGACAATGTTCCCTAAGTAAGGGCTATGTAAATTGTCAGTGCTATATAAATACCAGTAATAAATAAATAATTAAATAAATAACTCCCTATGCTGGAGCAGCGTTGTTATCTAGACATCTTATCCTGTGTGCTCTCACTGGGTGTTGACTGACTGGTGCACAATATGTCTGCTCATTCACTTACAGTCTTACGACAGCCACCCTTGCGGTGATTGACACTGGCTCTGCCCAGTCCTAAGCTTGCAGCTATGTCAGCACTGCACACAAAGGAAGTGGGAAAAACCATCACAATGCCTTTCATGGTCATGTGACCTTTTAAAAGCCAAAATGTTAGTTTAAGGTTTTTTTTTATTCTTTAAAAAATTAACAGGGTTATTCACAGAAGGGTGAAGAGTTTGGAGAAGACAGGAGAAGTGAACAATCTAGGCCAAAATAGCTGATTTGGAAAAATTCACCAATTCATCTAACTTTCCAGTTCAGCTATGTTGTCCTAGATTAGGGGTGCCCATAAGGTCGATCGCGATCTACCAGTCAATTGCGTAGCGATCACTGGTAGACTGCGATGTCCCGTCTTCTTTGGATCCCCGCTGCTCTCCCGCATCTGTATGCAGCGGGGATCAGAGGAAAAGTGAAGCTGCAGTCGGCGGCGGGGGACGGAGCCGCTATCACAGCAGCACGCAGAGCGTTGAGGAGAGAGAGAGCCGCTCGGCTTGGATCTGACAGCCGGCGGCTCTCTCTCTCCTCACTGCACATGCTGCTGTTACAGCGGCTCCATCACCCGCCCCACGTGGCTTAAGTGCTTTTTTCTTTGCTCCTCGGATCTACCGCTGCCTCTGCCCGGGAGAGCAGGGGAGATCAAGTGGAGAAGTTGCAGCCCCCCTCTGTGCGTGGCCAAGCGGCAGAGGATCGGTACATATCAACGATATGTACCGGACCTCTGTGCAGGACAAACACTGGAGCGTTCAAACGCCGCAGACGGAAAGGGGCGGGACAACTCTCCCCATGTGCAACGTCGGCCACACGAGCACTGTGGGAGGAGAGGACGCCTGCGTCTCTAGAACGCACTGGAATGCATTCAGGGGCGGGAGGGGGCGTGGGGTTGCACCGCATTAGTGCCTACATTCCGGTCCAGTGTGATCTGCAAAAATAGTGCGTGCAGCATTTTTGCAGATCGCACTGGACCAGAATGCAGGCACGAACGTGCCTGGGTTCCGGGTGCAGGTGATTGCACTGTGGGTGAGGGGCCTGGCTGCAGTGCCATTGACTTCAATGCACCGCCACGCCCCCTCCCGCACATGAACACAGGTGTTATTTCGTTGTTAGATCTCATTGAGCTCGTCATTTCAAAAGTAGATCTCCAGACGAAAAATTGTGAGCATCCCTGTCCTAGTGAACTAGTGATTGTTCACTTCTCCTGCCTTCTCCAAACCCTTCACCCTTTTGTGAATAACCCTGCTAGTGTTTGTATTTTACTATTTATCTGCAACTGAACAGCTTTCTCTGGAGGGCTTACTTTTAAATGTTAAGCCTTTGCTCTGTGCTTTACATATGTTTTCATTGAAGCTTTTCTCCACTGGGAAAAAAACTTCCCTTAGAATGGGGGGAGTGCACTGCAAGGGTTACATTCTCATTTAGGTCTAGGGTACCCGGATACAGCAGTTTTACTTACCTGTTCCCCAGCAATTGGCACTCACCTTTCTCTGCTCCGGCTTGTAGACTGATAGCCCAGCGTTGGACGTAATGACGTCAGCAGGCCTCGGACAGCCGGAGCAGAGGGGGAAAGAGCCTGCGGGCGCCAGCAGGAAAGTAGAAGTCCTGTTTCACCGCTAGATAAAAATGAGCAGTTAACCCTGACTTAGCATGTCTTGTTCTACACTGTTTCTCTGTGTGGAGGTGGCCATCTTGGTAGAAGAAGTGCTTTGCTTCCTTATCTCAGAACCTCCAGCAAGGAGAACAGCGAGCAACGCAGAAGTGTCATCATCAAATCTCACTACAAATCTGTATTGCCTAGGCATGCTGACATATCAAAAAGTGCACTGCTATTTTTCAGGAGAAGTTCAAGACAAAAGGTACAGTTTTTAAGGTACTACTTAGACACAATATATTTCTAGATGCCTCCAATAACATAGTCAATCTTAACTTTTTTAGTTCAGGTCCGCTTTAAAGACAATCTGACAGGATAGAAATTTAGACGTTGTCACTGCCAACTTGTTTTTGAAGGTGCACGTTCCATGGCAGTTATCTTTATCTTTGGTTCCATACCTGGTGAGTTACCTGGGAAAAGCAATTGTGTCCCCATATCTGACATAAACAGAGAGAATGCATTCATGCAAGACCTAAACTGGTGCAAATGATGACAGGGCAGCCAATAAGTGGCCCCTAAAGTAATGTATGCAGAAAATGACATTGTCTCTAATGGAGCTTGGCGTAATGAAAGGCCAACTACAGAATGTTTTATGGAAAATTTAATGGTTTATTTAATTTGCAACTCTTCCTGCCTGGTCAAATCTAATTAACTTAGTGTGTCAACTGTGGTTTGTTCATGAATTTTCCATCATTACTGTAGCTCTTTAGTCACTTTCCTGCCTCATTCAATCATTCCCCTCCCCAGGCGCCTCACCTTCCGAACACTTCAAAGCAAGTGACCACACACAAACAGAGTGAGCACATTCAGTTCCCAGGGATGCTGTCATATTTTTTAAGTTTAATGTTCAAATTTTAAAGCCGATGACATTTTTTATTTTGATTAGGCGCTAAAATAAGACCAAATTTTAGACAAAATATTTACTTCACTGTTTTTAAAGAATAAGCGGACACGTTATAATTCAGTGACATCATCTAAGATGTTTAGCAGAAGGTTAAATGACATCCAAAGCCGTCAGCCTCGTAAGTAGAATGTGTATGGTGAGTTTTTTTTCTTTGTCATTTATAAGATGACCAAAAAATATGTATTTAGTGTTATCAGCATATTTCAGTAGAGTATCTATTCTGGTCACATTATTATTACCTGTTAGGTGGAATCCCACTATGCAGCACTGTACATCAAGTGTTAAAGTGGACCATATCTTTAAAATAACAACAAACACACCTTTAGAAATGTTTAGTAATGACAATTTACAAACACATACTTCTAGATAATTGCCGGTTTTGTATTCTTTGAATACCTTATTTCTCTTTTTTTCCCAGTCTTCTGACAGTGGCCATGTTAACTAAGGGCAGGTAACTAGCTCTCCATTTAGTTCCTTGAACTCTGGCACATTTGACTAGGAATGTGACTAGGACATGTGACCATGCACATTATCTCAGGGGAGGAAAATGCCTTTTCCTGAGATCTCATGAGATTACAGATGAGATTTCCCAGCAATTCTCTGTTGATGTTACCTTCCCAAGATGCAACGCTTTGGCACTTACATCATTTGTGCAAGAAGTGGACCAGGAAGTAGATGAACTCTCTTTGTAAATAAATTAAAAACATGTTTGTTTAACTAATGAATGGAAGATGATGTTAAATCAGCATGTAGAGCTGCCTGCTGCTGTGAATTTAGAAAAAGAGGGTAAAAGTCCACCTTAATATCAATTATAAATATTAAATGAATGAAACATTTTATTATTATAAATGGTGTATATAATGCAAACCATGATATATGGAGGTGCTCAGTATAACCTGGATGTAAGGAGAAGACAGTTAGTCATATCACTTACAGGGTTATTCACAAAAGGGTGAAGAGTTTGGAGAAGGTAGGAGAAGTGAACAATCTAGGACAACATAGCTGATTTGGAAAGTGAACTGAATTGGAGAATTTTCAAGAATCAGCTATGTTGTCCTAGATTGTTCACTTCTCCTGCCTTCTCCAAACTCTTCATAATTTTGTGAATAACCCAGTCAATTTTCTGCACATTATTTTGACAATATCCATAAGGTGCCGTATTACTGGGCCGTGGAGCTTGCAACTTTCTTTGGCAATAAAGTTGTACAGGAAGGTGGAGGATGTCATGATCTACCTTCATCCAATCAGAGAGCTCCTTGTTATAAATTATAAGAAGACAAAGTGGTTTCTGAATGGAGGAGGTGCCGAGCAAGCGACTCTCTTTGCTCACTAGAAAGGGAAGTTGCTGCAGCACTACTAGAAGATCAAAGGACACACTGTATGTAGCACAGACTACAATTGGTAATTTAAGCATTCCCTGCAGCCCTCTGGACATTACATATGAATCATTACAGGTAACTATGCTGACCCAGCCTTTTATAAATAGTTTTTTCCTGCCCTTCTGATTTAACACTAACCAATCCATAAAGTTAAAGTGACAATACACTCAGGAGTTAATGCCTAGAAACTGCATACTAGTACCCTAACTATTAACAAAATGATTCTTATTTGTGTATCACTTGGCTGTAGATCCTTAAATTATCTCTGAATTGGTGCTGACACAGTCCTTCCCTCTGGGGGGTGGCTACATTTGTTCCCTATGGCCCCTGTGTGTGTTGTAAAGTAGTCACCACTCCAAGCTCACTCCTGTGATGGACTACAATCTCACATTTAGTTCACTAATTTGTATTGAGGCTGTAGTGCATCATGGGAGTGATTGGCTATTTTACAACACACACATGTAATAGGGAGATTTCCCTTCGCTATGCGTTCTGGTGACCAGAGTCACTCGTGCACAAATGAAGGTGAAATATTTTCCAACAGGTAAAAAGGCCAAAATGAAAACTAAAATAGATTTGAACCCTTCCATACTATCCAGAGTAACAAGAAAAACATTTGGGTTGCAGCTCCTCTTTAGGTTTCCCTTGCAGTGGCATTGAGCTATTGGCAGTAAATGGAATGAATTACTATGACATTTCATGATTATTAAGCTCTAAAAAAATTTTTATTTTATATGTGAGTCAATGGTGAACATTTATGAAAACTGATGCAAAAGGCAACATGCTTTTTCCCACATAGCAGATGTTGTGTTTCTGTTTTTCCCAGTTCTGCAATAGTTGTTCAAGAAAATGTTATATGTGGAGATAAGAAACAACCTTTTTGGGAGCTAGCCTATCCCCTTATCAATATGAAGGGATGGGTTCTTTTGATTCTGTGTGTCTGTATGAAATGTGTCCATTGATGCAGCACATAGCATACTAAAGGCTTAAAGCTTAACTCCAGGATCCAGTCCACTTTTCACATAAGGTTCCCCATTTCTCCCATGCACATCAAAAATATTTTTTTCCCTTTATTTTATAAGCAATCTTCATTATTTTTTTGCATGACCTCATCAAATTCAGCTGATAGTTGTATTCCAGGTGGGTGCCCAGAGGAGGAACTAATGAGGCGCTGCATGTCACATCTGATGCATCTGCCCACTTACGGAAATGTTGCCACTTCATAATAAGAATTACACAGAGGAGGAAATGTTTCCATAGTCAAATGTCAGTGTCGGACAGTCACACTACATGCAAGCGACCTTCCACAGTTATACAGAGGGACATGTTTGGGGGTCAAAAACACTGACAGAGCTGCACTTTTTAAAAAAAGGTGAGTTTTTTGGTAAAAAGTAAGGCGGTGCCTTGCATATACTAGTGGATACTCCCCGGCTGAAGTTCAGTTTTTAAGAAGAACTCCAGAAATGAACAAAGTTAACCCTTGCAGTGGGGCTACCCCTGCACTACAAAGGTTAGCTGTTCATGTTGGTCTGGGAGCCGGATTAAAAAATATATACTTACCTGATCCTCGATTCCACCGTGCTAGTGACTGGTGCCTGCAACCTCTTATCCCTCGGGCTCCAGAAGTATAAGGACCCATGATATCATCTCGTCTAATGCTGTCTATCCACCTACATAATATGTGAGGACACCGAGGGACATACCACACCTGGAGTGGAGCGGGAAGAAAGGTGAGTGCTGACCACTGCAGGACCGAGGATCAGGTGAGTATGTCTTTTGTATTCTGGCCCCTAGAGAAAAATGAGCAGTTAACCCTTGCAGTGCAGGGTTAATTCCTGGAGTTCCTTCTTTATGTAAAAACTTTTTTTTTTTAGTTTTAAGTAAAGTGGGGAATCTGCCAAGTATGGCACTTATAATTTAGAGCTGTCCCCAGAATAAGAGGTAAGGGGAAATCTTCCAATGGGGACATCTGTTCTGTGGAAACTTCTCTCACTTTTTGCTCTATCTTCCTTCTGGGAAGTGAAGGACAATTTCCTCATTGGGATACAGACAGCAAAATGAAACTGACAGGGTTTTTACTCTACCCAAAAGTAAAAAAAGTTGTGGTCAGGTTTTGTACATTCAAGAATTCACATTCATAAGAGCAAAAGGCACTTCCCAGCAGCATATACTCACCTTTCCTTCATTACCTTGGCACCCAGTTTAGCCACCAAGTGCAAAGTAAATACCCAGTACTTCCAGGTATGAAGATGCATATGAGCCACTTCATGTGTCGATTCAAGGCCAATCTCTAGGCACCCGGGATGTTGCATGAAAGAGTCTATATATCTCTGTGTAAGCTCTAGCTTACTCAGGGCGGCTCCTCCTGCTCCCAATGGCTGAACATGATGGCAATGATTGGCAGAGACTAAAAAGGAAAAGTGCAGGTTTACTTGAAGGAAATTTCTACTGAGGCAAACACAAAAGCTGCCACTGATTACCTCTTTCTAAGAATGCTAGATGCCTGGTAGTCCGTGGCCTGGAACCAGCATGCACATTAGAAAGTCATACTGAAAACACATCTCCTGACCTACATACTTTTTCTGAGTAGCACCTCAGATTTTACTGGGATCATCGGGTTACAAAGAATGGTACAGTTTTGAGGCCTGGACCTCTGAGAGCTCCATGTGACATGTATGGCCTGAAGAGCTTATGTGTAATTAATGTTGAGGACCACAATGAATATCATCTGAGGAAATTTGCAGTAAACATCTTTTTTGCACTTATTGTGTCACTCTACAGCTATTCCCGGAGCAACCACAGAAAATGCCAGAAAATAATACATTATCACCAAATTGTGACTCAACATATGCTACTGAATTGAGTCCCAAAGTCCATGGAGATTACATTTGAACCACTTGCTTATTGCAGGCTTTTCTTCCTCCACGTAATACCTTGGAGGTGTGTTAAATTCTTCTGAAATGCCATTCTATGATAAACAAGGTATCCTGCTTCTTGTCATCTGCGGCTGCCAACCATGCCTATTTTCAACGCCAACACAAAAAATTTGATTAGTTTCGAATCGATTCAGATTTGTGGTTGTTCATTTTTCGGATTTCAGATGGCCATGCCTGTAATACAATCCCCAACAGCCAAACAAGCCATCTGATTGGTCAGAAACAGCCACATGTCCGATTTAGTTTCGTTTTGAACGGAATTTTGATAGATCTGAATTGGAACATTCAAATTCGTTTGCAATTTGACGCTTCTGAATGTCCGAAATTCGTACGAATATCCATTTGCAGCAAAACAAAATTTACATGTATATTATTTACTAGTTCCTGATGAAAATAAAATGCAGCAGTACAAACAAATACTAAAGATTGTTATTATTTTTCATCTTTTTACCCCCTCCTGTTCTGCACATGTCAGTTCTATTCTATCTCTGCTCTGACCTGTATATTAACCCCTTCACCTCCCTTATCATGCACACCTGTACCTTAACCCGCTCATCTCCATCCTCCCACTTGAACTTTAACTCGTTCACATCCGCTTGCCTCTGTATATGACCGGTTGATTTAATGGGGGGAAATAATAAAAACTGGAGCAGACGGAATCTGGAGAAGTTGCTTGTGGCAACCAATCAGCTTCTATATTTTATTTTCAAAACTTAACTGAACAAACTAAAAAGATAAGCTGATTAGTTGCCACAGGCAATTGCTCCAGATTCTGTCTGCTCCAGTTTTCATGATTTCCCCCCATTAAATGCACAGGTCATACACAGAGGCAGGCGGAGGTGAGCTGGTGGGCTGGAGGCAAAAATTAGATAACTTTTGGGTTTCAACTTTCTGAAAAGTTTTATTTATTATCACCATAATAAAGCTTTATCTGTCTCAAAAAAAAGTATATAAAATTAAATTGGATACAGTGTTTCATGACAGAGGAAATGTCAGTCAAACTATCACAGCACTGAAAACTGAAAAGTGGTCTGATAATGAAGGGGGGTGTAACATGGCGGTCCTGTTAAAGGAAAATATTAGCAGAGATCTCCATTAGCACTTAATTAAAGATGTTATGCATACAATAACACGCATAATTAAAATGTAAAATAAATATGTTGAATTTATATATTGAGTAATTCTTCTGTTAACAGCTGTGAATACCCGGACTTAGCAGTTAGCTATTCCCATTTTCATGACTTAGTTTGTTATGTCTACATAATAGATCAATGACAGAGCTCCCGCAGATCACCATGTACAGCGAGCCGGTCCCCAGCACAGCTTGACAAGTTCTCTCTCTTCTCCTGTCAGGTGTTGAAATAAAGTACTCCAGCAACGTGAGCTGCTTAAAATTACACGATAATTCCTGGCTGCAGGTGATACAGCCGAGCCCGAGATCTTGATTCATACTTGGATGTTTAACAATTGCAAATATTGTTTGTGAAACGCGAACTGTGATCTGGCAGTGTTTAGAGAAAGGCAAATGCCTGAAGCTGACGATGAGTGGAGAGAAATGTCTCAGGCTTTTTGGGGATTCTGGCAACTGCCCCCGCAATTATAATGGCGCTTTCACCAAAGTTTCACTTTGTACTTTTGTGCATTTATCATGTCACAGAGAATACGGGTAGATTTGTGTTTTTTCCCCCTCCTTTTTTTTAGAGCATTTAGAAGTGGACATACTAGAAAAATATTTAAAAAATAAACCCTGACATATATTGTTTCAATTTGCAAGGTTTAACCCCCTCTCAAACACATGTAGTGATCAATAACAATTTATTGTCAGGAAGGGTATGCTTTCTATATAAGACCCTCCACTAGGGTTGCCACCTTTTCTTCAAGCAAAACCGAAACACTCTAGCCCCACGCAGCAATTCATTTGGGGGGAATCTACAGGAGAGCGTGAGGAGAGAGAGCGTGGAGAGGCAGCCAGGAGAGAGAGAGGAGAGGCAGCCAGGAGAGAGAGAGAGGATAGACAGCCAGGAGAGAGAGGTCAGACAGCCAGGAGAGAGAGCGAGGAGAGATAGCCAGTGGAGAGAGAGGAGAGACAGTGTCAGAAACCACGTGCTAAGGCGCATGTGCGGGGTCCAGTTTTCTGCACTGCGGGTAAACAGGCACTTGCGCACATGCATGCACCACGGTACAGCCGCGCAAAAGCACGCCAAACTCCTAAAAACTATCGATCAATTGTTATGCATATCCTACTGGCAGCCAGACACCTCATCGCTAGCTTTCTTTACAAGAAACTATATATATCGTGTGCAATCTAACAGCACGCACGAAAAAATGATAGCGTATAGAACAAACCAAAAATCTAAATTCCATTACCAATGGGATGCCTGTCTGGATCATATGGAAAATAGGGCACCACCTTAGATATGAGTTCTTGCTTTAGCCATACGTCTGCTCCTCAGGATGAAGTCCAATATTAGATATGTTACCATTTTGAGAAAATAAAAGCATTGTGATGTAATACATACCTACCTATACCACTTTGACAGTTCCAGAGATATTACCTTACCTTCGCCCCCCCTGTCTATCGCCTTGCCTTATTCATTCTATAACCCCCCTCAAGCCTATACTCCTATCTGTTTTACTGGTACTTTATAATGATTTCTCAAGAATCCAGATAGGAGTAGGGAAAACCACTTGCATTAGAACTAAGATTTCTGGTAAGCAACAACGTAAACAAGTATCAGGGATTGAAGTTCTAGGGGCACTCCTCTTGTGAGATACTCTTGGTATTTGAATAATAATATAAGAATAGAGCAAGATAGTGTATAATTGAATTTTACTTGTTTTACTAGCCTACTGTATTGATGTTGCAAACACATCTCTGTAACATGTATAATAAAGGCAAAGGCATGTCATTTTCTTTTCCCTTTTCTGTCATTTCTGTCATGTATGTATTTCCTTGGAAAAAAATTAATAAAATATTTAAATAAGCAAAAGCGCGCCAAACAGTGTGCAAGAAGTGATGCTGTTTCCTGATGGATCAGCCAGAAGAGCGAGCAAGGAGAGACAGCCAGAAGAGAGAGTAAAGTGGGACAGCCAGGGGAGAGAGTGAGGAGAGACAGCCAGGGGAGAGAGGGGAGAAAGAGGAGAGACATTCAGGAGAGAGAGAGCAAAGCGAGACAGTGAGAGAAGAGCAAGGAGAGACAGCCAGGGGAGAGAGAGGGGAGAGACAGCCAGGGGAGAGAGGGGAGAGACTGCCAGGAGAGAGAGAGCAAGGAAAGAAAGCCAGGGGAGAGAGAGGAGAAACAGCCAGGGGTGAGAGTGAGGAGAGACAGCCAGGGGTGAGAGCGAGGAGAGACAGCCAGGGGAGAAAGCAAGGAGAGACAGCCGGGGGAGAGAGCAAAGAGAGACAGCCAGGGGAGAGAGTGAGAAGAGACAGCCAGGGGAGAAAGAGGAGAGACAACCAGGGGAGAGAGCAAGGAGAGGCAGCCAGTTGAGGGAGAGGAGAGACAGCCAGGAGAGAGCAAGGAGAGACAGCAATGAGAGAGAGCTGGGAGCGAGAGGAGAGAAAGCCGGGTAAGGGAATGAGGAGAGAAAGCGAGCAACCCCTATGCCCTTCAAAACGTATCTGCACCCTGTTTTTAAGACACCTCCTTACTCCCCAAGTTCCAGCATCTCTCCATGTTTCATGCCTCCTCCATAAACTCAATTTGGAACACCAGGACCCGTGGTTGCCCCTGTCCATCTGACATTGTGACATATTGAGTCTGGATTTTCAGCTGGCCTGAAATCTGGATAAAGGACTTAAAAACCGGACTGTCCAGGTGAATCCCTGACAGGTGGCAACTGTACCCCCAGTGAGAGAGTGAGGAGGGTGGGCTAAAGGCTGAGGGTGGGTTTGGGGGTTAATCCTGAACACTATCAGGACCAGCTTCTTAAAGATAAATTCATCCTTTTTAAAAAAATAAATAAAATAAATGCACACATATAAATTAAAAAAAATATATATTATTTTTTTTGCATTGGAGCCAGTAGAACATTGCAACCACGATCAATGGATCACAGGTGCAATGCTCTGGCTATTGCAGATTCTTCCTCCCATCCCTGTCTGTACTGAGATATGGAAATTCCGTGACGGGCAAGGGATTACAAGTGCGGTGTTGGTGACGACCATGGCGGCAGGCGGGACCTGTAGTTTTTCCATTCACAGATCTTGTCAAAGGATTATGTTTTATTATACACCTTGATTATAGGTGTAACATAAAACATTGTATAAAAGCCTTTAACACAAAATCTGGTGAACTATAACAAGGGTGTGTTTTTATAGACTGACAATAACATGTTAATGATCACTAATAAATCATAATTTTACTAATCCCCAATGTACATTTTACGTTCCACCATTGATAAAATTAGAGATTTTTAATTAACACCAGTATACAAAAGGTACATTTGTACTGACCACCAATGTAAAGGGAAGCATGTCCTCTTTCCACCAGAATAAAGGGAGGCATTTTTACTAATCCAACAATGTATAAGGATAATTCCACTGACCACAAAGGTAAAGTAGGCATTGATCTCCACAGTAAAGGAAAGCATATCCTCTGACCACTAATATAAAGGGAGCATTTTTATTACTACTAAAGCAAAGGGAAATATACAGTATATGACTACCAATATAAAAGAAGTGGCTTTTATACTGCCCATTAATATATAGGGGTTATTTACATTGACCACCAATGTAAAGGGAAGCATGCCCACTGTCACCAAATTGAAAGATGGACTGTTTTACTTTTTTTACTGATTTATTAGCATGTATGAGCCATGGCAGACCACGCTGTACATTATGCTTATTGTGCTGCTAATTCAGGTCCACTTTACTCTATTTTCCATTTGCAGTTTTCCCAGCCCCACTCTGCTACAGCATAGGTTTGCAATATATGGGTCAAATCCACATGTGAGGTCCCAAAATTACATTTTTGGATTCTGTATATTTGTAAATATTATGGAGCATAAAGCACATTTTCTGTGCCCCAAAACAATTGGGGCCACGGAGTAGAAACTGTTGAGCACCTCCATGCTAAAGCATTTTAAGAAATGATAATAGTGATAATACCAAGGAAAAATGTGCAAGCAAGCAAAACATGCTTTTATGGGTGTATTAAAAGTCTTTTTAGTGGTTTCTGCAGTAATAATAATAAACTCAACCCTTTTAAGCCACATTCACCATTACTTAACTATAAATAAGGCCTGTAACATTTGTAAACAGAAAAAAAGTGGGAGCAGGTCCCAGTGGCTTTCAACATCTAGATTATGAGCCACTGACACTTCAAATAGGGAGGAAATGATGATGTCACAGCCTGGAGATTTGTAAGCCTGTGTCAACAAATATCTTGTTGCACATGGCTTCCGACACGGCTTCAGCAGCTAGTGGGGCTCTCTCATTGCCTTTACTTTCTAGAGCATGGTCAATGTTTCAACTATAAAACTGACAAGAGGTTCTACAAGACACATTTGTTTAAAAATGGCAAATTACAGCAAAAGTACTTCAATGAAAGACATTAAGGTCTGAAAGGGTGTCCTCGAACTGAACTTTACAGTGTATGCCTGCTATATACAACCCACATGTGAGCCTGGAGACCTCAACGTGTCTTGTATACTCTAATATGCTGTTGCTGCTTTAACAGTTTTCAGTCCGTGTTTTTAAAGGCTTTCCCGGCTCTTTCATACTGGAATTGTCACAATCTGAAATTGAAGAAAATGTGCAAAATGATTGTTTATTGAAAATCTAGGATTTCATTGAGTTTCCTAACTGTTCTACTACTGTTTCTCAGACAGACGTTATTTTAGAAAGCAACTGAATACAATTACAGGTAATCACAGTACTTCCCTTATCCAATATATGAGGACTATGCAATATGATAACATTGAAGCTTAACTAAACTTTCAGTTTAAATCAGCTAAATACATACCGGGTGCATCAAAACAAAACCTGTGTTGCGTCTTACACTTAGTTTTCTTGAGAAAGCAGCCACAACTTAAATAGAAATGTCTTCAATACAGAGAGCAGAAGGACCCTTGCTCTCTGTATTGAAGCAGTGATCCCTCTGCAGAGGTCCAACATGCCCTCTGCTGTGAATTAGAGCTCCCAGTGTAGTAAGTAAACTTTATGTTCCCTACTGAATGGAGAGCTCCAGCTCTGACTCAGCAGGAGACGTGTTAGACCTTCACAGTCTGTTTCCATACAGGGAGTAAGGGTCCCTCTCTGCAGCACACTTGTAGGTGACAGGGTGTGGCTGCTTTGTACACTCTAAAGCCCCGTTCACACTCCGCGAGATATCGCGAGATTTGCCGCGCGATATCGCGCAAATGCTTGCATTGAGCAAGCTTGAATCGCGGATAAATCCGCTCCAAAAAGGGTCCTGCTGTAGCTACACACGACCCGCACAGCAGGACCCTTTGCCCCATTGAGAAGCATTGGGGAGCGATATCGCGCGGTAATTTGCCGCGATATCACAGGAATTACCGCGCGATAAATCGCTAAGTGTGAACGGGGCCTAAAGGTGCCCATACACCTTACAATTATCTGCAGATTTTCTATGGTCAGATGGAAAAGGTGCAACAGATTCCTCCATCTACACTTAACTGTGTGTGTGGAGTAATCTCCACCTGGGCCAATCTGTTGCACTTTTTCCATCTGACCACAGAAAATCTGCAGATAATTGTAAGGTGTATGGGCACCTTAAGACTTTGCACACCTTTTGTTTTGATGCACCTGGAATGTGTTTAACTGATTTCAATTGAAAGTGTGCTGCCATAGAAGACTGTCATTTTCTCTTGTTGATTGTACTTGGTATGTTCCTCTGCTCCCCCTTTCTGTTTTGTCTTTAGTTAGTACAGTCCCTAGCTAGGCACTAGACTGTATAGTTTTAGTTTCACTTTTCCAATCAGAGACAGTGCTTAGGAAAGTAATTGTCTTCTTACTCTTCAAAATACTGGAAAAACATCCTTTGTACGGCACTTATCTGAAGTAAAAATGCTTTGATTCAACTTCTGTGTCTTTTTAAAGTGTTAAGCGGCCTGTGGATTCTGGCAAATCAGCATTTGTCATATGCATACTGTATATAGGCATTTGAAACAGATCAGAAAGTTCTATTGAGCTTTAAGGGGATTATATAACATGGTCGCAAATTATCTTCACTGCTGATAACAACAGGAGACTCCATCCAACCCACAGCTGATGCCAGATTAAAAAACTTCACCAGGGACGGCAGCTTTCCAAAAAGAGTACAGGACCTCCTCCATATAACATATCAAAACAAACAAGAGGCGCCTTTCCCTACTGTTGAAAGACACCATAAATTAATATTCTGTTACCACATACTGACATTATGTTGTGTTATGAATCATTATGTATCATTTTATATTATTTGTCACCATTTTGTTTTCATTTGCTGTTTTTTTGCTGTTTTTTTGTGCTTTAGTTCTCACAATAAATTTATATTGCACTAATTCTGGAGACAGTATTACTCATTTTCAAGCTACCATTCTGGTTATACCTGAAGAACAGGATTACAGCTTAGGTATATTAAACAACATTAAAATTACTCAAAACTAATAGATGTTTTTATATATATATATAGATCACCAGTCCCACATATATAATCCTTCTATCCTACAAAAACACATCACCAAATGCAAAAATTTAGGAATATATCTGTTTCTCCCTAAGAACTAATTTCCCAAGGCTTAATAGAATTAATAGCATCTGAGACATCTCCCTCGAAAAGCATATTAGTGATAAAACAATTGCTAATGATACACACAGTATATCTCATTTGTCCTAAACATAAAGTTCAAATACCATATAAAGTACAATAGGTTTTAGAAATTAGATTTATCTATTAATTGTCAGCAGATGAGTCAAGCATACTTTCATCTTTGTGTCTAACAGGCAGATTTTGTTTTTGAACAAACTGGCTTAGTGGTCAGAGCATAGAAGAGAACATGGAAGCCATCTGACTGGGCCTCAGGGGCTATGATGTTAGGTTCTACAAAATGATAAATCTTGAAAGATGTGTTTCACTGAGCCATCAATCAGTGCAATATGGGCAATATTTAGATTTGGGCCTATTACACTGGACTACCAAGAGTACAAGGGTTATGGGCACAGGGTAAAATTTCTGTGTAACGAACAAAGGCCTTGCCCTATAGTTGCTATAGGGCTGACAGGGGTGGCAAACATCTAACGGCACATCATGTGGCTGTCAGTTATACATTACTGTGTATAATAAAACGCTCCAAAGTGTTGCCCAACTTGCCATAGCCTGTGTCAATGTGTGCTTACAACTTACTCACTCTAGATTCCTGCACCTAGAAATTGACTAATAGCAGATTAGGGTGACAGTTTGCCCTATTCTTATAGTTGTTGACTCTTGGTGCACTGATGCAGAATGGGCAAATTGTCTCTTTCAGCTGCTCTGTTTTCAGCCAACTATTTAGTGTCTATGACATCTGACCAAGTTAGTGTGATACTAAGGCTAGGCAGTCAACCAGGGTAGAAGTGGGGTGCACAAAACAGTTGGCTAGGGTGTATAAATCCAAATCTGAATAGGTACCAATAAATCATCCCTGCTGCTTCATGGAACAGTATAAAGATCTTCTCTACATTATTCAGTGATTGTGGAGGTTCCTGATATCTCCCTGTTTGAAACTCCAGCTCTACCATGGCCCACAGGAATTATATAGACTAGGTAATCATGTGCCAAAAGGATGGAGGCTAAGTGTTAAGGGTTCATTTAGGGGTTAAAGTGTATCTAAATCCAATTAGCAAAAATAAATCTGTTACCTTACCATGCAATACGTAGAAAATATTTTCATTGCATTATGATAATGCTTGCATCGCTTTCAATTCCACCTGTTGGCCCAGTCAGTAAGGGTTCATTTGTCACTTTCTGTCAGAGGGTGACAACGCTGACTTTAAGGGTCTGCAAGCAGAAGCAGCATTGACACCCTAAGATGCACACTCCTACTTTGGACTATAGCATAATATGGTGACACATGATCCTTCCATCTGCACCTGTTAATTAGATGGAGGAACACCTTCAGCATTGACCGCTACCCTAGTGTGTAAATGAGCATAGGACTTGCAGTCCCAAAGCATCTCTGGCATGAGAAAGGAAGGTCCCAGACAAGATGTACCCAGCTCTGGGAAATGTATCCACAAATAAAGCAATGAGCATGAGCAATTTTGAGAAAAAGAAACAATGTGGACCTGCACCACCAACCGTGGTAACGCTATTGAGACATTTTTGTCCATTAAGACATTTTATTCCATTAAAAGCATTTTGTTAGACTTGTTTTATAATTGCAAAAGAAAATAGCTGTGAGCTTGTAACTTTCTATAGTGAGCTCAAAAGACAGTGCCTCTGTCGCACTGAAATCCTAGGCAGCGTTATCTGCTCTGCCCAGTTCTTCTCTGTAAGTTATGGAACACATCCACTCTATGGCATTGCGATGAGAGGATGGGGAGGTGTTATGCAGTCTAAATCTGATGCGAGCAGTCTTGGGTGCCAATGCTACTCCTCCATAGATACAGTATAGTGAGTGTTGTCACCCTAGGACAGGAAGTTTGTTAGGCCTGAATCACACTTGCGAGCACTTGAATGTGTGATGCGTTTTACTGCATTTGTTGAGTGTCTGTATGTGGAAGCCAATTCCTTTCGATGGGCTGCCCTACATGCAACAAACATGGCAAGGAAGCTTATGTAGCAGTTTTGACCATGTTTTCACATGTTTGTTATGTATTAATGTGTGCTACATAGTACTACATATAATTTATTGCCTACAAATGTTCTTTAATACTTCAAATAAACAATAAAATCCTGTCTTAGCAAAATATGTCCAAAAAACTCAACTTATAAATATAACTTGGCAATAACTATCAAATTGCATATAAAATACTATAAAATAACCCTTTGTATATTTTGGTGCTGTGGGGTCACAGAGCATTTCTTTGCTAAAGTCTTTTATGTGACAAGATTTGCGACATACAGAATCATTTTTGTACCGGCAAGTTATTAAAAGATATAAGATATCAAATTAACAGGAAATCCAATGCCTAGATGGCTTGCACCATTTTAAAAATGTTTAATATTGTAATACATTTTGACTGTAAAAGTGTCCCTGATGTTTAATTTTAGACTCCAAGTATTTACTTAAGAGGTGCAAAATCAATTTTAAGACCCCTGGTTGACAAAGGTCATTGCCAGTTACATTTACCGTATTTTACGCTGTCAAAGCACATTTTTATGTTATAGAATAAACAATGACTGATTTTTGAGAGAGTCAATATACCAAATGACACATGAACATTTAAAAGCATAACAAGTGCATTAATCACATCTACTGTAGGGCACTTGAAGGCAGTTTACATCACTGAATGTTAAATCATACCTGTACACCTGTGCTCTATAAATTGTTGGTTTCTTTTTTTTCTAAGGTTCACTTACCAATGTTTTAAACAACGGATATGGCAATATTATTCTGTCTTGTAATATTGCCTTCATAATGCTTCAGAAGTGATAATAGATCATACTCTTCACATTTTAATGCCGTGGAGGAGACTTTTTAGACTTTTAAGACATTGCTGGTGCTGCTGACCTGTTTTTAGAAGAAATAATAAAGCTGAAAAATAAAATCTGGATGTTCTAGAAAAACAACTAGATTTGTTAGGCTCCATTCACACATGAGCGGTTTTCCGGATGTATTCATGCAAAGAAATACTTGCTGAAACGCGCTAAACATAAAAAACAATTGCAATGTGCATTGATCAGACTAATGCGGCCCATAGTCCAAGGGCGATTTTATGGGCGGCTACTTTGCGTTCCGGCTATAGTAAGGCTCCATTCACACATACCGGTAGCATTTTACGCACGTTTTTTTCCCCGGAACAAACTGTGCAAACGTTAACATACGTGCTGATTCCGCGCATTAGTGGCTATTACTATCGCCGGAATGCGCGCAATCTGCCCATAAAATCGTGCTTGGACTATTTTGCAGATAGTTGAAAGATGTGACCAGCACACCAAAAAATGATAACAGCAATTACGTGTAAATTTATTGACGAATGATGTCTCTCATTAGCAAGCGCTTTCAGGGCCACACAGGGTCCCCTTCATCAGGCTCAGAGATGTCTCACTTGCTAATGAGAGACAGCATTCATCGATAAAGGAACACTTAATTGCTGTTATCATCGTTTGGTATGCTGGTGACATCTTTCAACTATCTACATGTAGCGGCGCCATCCGCAGTCATTTCGAGCACTCGCTTGCATATTATGGGAATCCAGGTAAGGAGTGCAGTAAGGTTTCTTTTTCTTGTTGCACTATTTTGCAGGACACGCGGTTTCATACTGTGCAGACGCCGCAATAGTCTGCAATGCATTGTTTTTGATGTTTAGCGTTTTTCTGTTCGTATTCGTATGCGTGAATATGCATGAATAACCGCTCATGTGCGAATGGAGTCTAATAGCCGCAAACGTGCGGAATCTGCATGTATTTTTACATTTGCACGGTTTCGTTCCATGCGGAAGAACCGTGCAGAAAGCACTACCGCTATGTGTGAATGGAGCCTTTCAATAGGATACATAATCATAACAGTAACTGCAACATCTATCTGCATCATCTACTGTCTACTAAAAGCACTATTAGTGTTTAAAATAGCCACATAGCATGAGCCTCCTGTATACTATATGTGCAAAAGTATGTTCTTGTTACAATTTGATTGCACAACCTTAGCATAATATCCATTAGATTAACCAAAAACTATGTAGTGCCACACCCTACTTAAAAAATCCAATTAATTGATTTCCAGTCAAGAAGGCCCTCACACTACATTAAACCTAAAAGAGAGAATACAATTGTATTGTAACATTAGTATTATTATTATACAGGATTTATATAATGCAGTATATAAATACTATATATTTAGTTTGCGCAGCGCTTTACAATATAAGAAGACATTACAATTCAATATAATTCAACACAATTCAAGATGGTAAGGAGGGCCCTGCCCGTGAGGACTTACAATCTGAAATTGAGGGGCAAGTGATACATGAGGAGGTAGCTGTGTGGGAATAAATTGTTTGAGAACGTGATGGTTGAGTGGTTAGTTTGAGGTGGGATAGGCTTCTTGAAGAGATGAGTCTTAAGGGAACGCCTAAAGGCAGTCAGAGTGGGAGATAGTCAGACAGGTTGGGGTAAAGAGTTCCAGAGCATGGGAGAGACTCTAGAGAAGTCCCGGAGGCGAGTATGGGAGGAGTTGATGAGGGAGCTGGAAAGCAGGAGGTCTTTGGAAGAGCGGATGGGATGGTTAGGGTGATACTTTGAGATAAGGTTTGAGATATAGCCGGGGCAGAGTTGTCGATGGCTTTGTAAGTCGTTGAATGTTATCCTTTGGGTTATTGGAAGCCAGTGCAGGGATTGGCAGAGGGGGGTTGGGGAGACTGAGCGGTTGGTTAGGTGGATAAGTCTAACAGCAGCATTCATGATAGACTGAAGGGGGAATAGCCTGTGTAGAGGTCGGCCAATGAGGAGGGAGTTGCAATAGTCAAGACGAGCAAGTGGATGAGTCATTTTGCGGTTTCATTGGAGAGGAAGGGGCGTATTTTGGAGATGTTACGAAGGTGAGCGTGGCAGGATTTGGACAGTGATTGGATGTGGGGGAGAAAGGTGAGGTCTGAGTCAAGGATGACACCTAGGACATTGGCATGAGGGGAGGGATGGATAGTTGTGTTATCAATCTCAAGGGTAAAGTTGGGGGAAGGTGCACGGGCGGGAGGAAATATCATGAGCTTAGTTTTTTAAAGGTTGAGTTTTAAGAAGTGTTGTGACATCCAGACTTATATGTCAGTGTGTGGCTGACTTTACAGTTCTTTTGCAAAGTGGACAGAGAAATGTTCACAGTTGACAAGATGAAAGAAAAGTGTAAGCAGAATTTTTAGATGCCGCTTTTGTTTTCTCTCCAGTAACCCTGTTGCCCTGGGCAGTAGACCACAAGTTCCTAATGGAAAATTTGACCTTGGCTGCACTGTAGAAACAAAACAAACGATGTGATACTGTATTATATACCAAGAAGGTACAAAGCTGTTACCCAAAGAGCAATATCTGAGGCCTCCAAGCTGATCCTTCCCAGCATACAGTCTAATCTTGATCCGGCTCTGCTACACAGTGACAAAAAAAGGAGCCTCTCTAGTGAGTTTAGCTTTGTCACATGACAGGATGTAAATGACATCTAGACGGAATCAGTAAGGTAGACCCCGGCAGCCTACGTTTTTGACAGCAAAATCCATCAGGTAGGAAGTTTGTTTTCACCCCCTCCCTCCTTTTCATATTCTACAAAGAATTGAATAGATGAATGGAGAAAAGCCAAAAATATCTGAACAAGAGTGTGTTTGATTGAAATCATTCAGGGCCTCTTGCTGCCAAAAAGAATAATGTTTCATTTTGTTTGCTTAAGAAAGCTTTTTTAGGTTGAAATGGAGAGCGGTTTTTAATACTGCTAATGCACAGTCTCTCCTGCACATGGTTTGCAGGCAAAATACATGTTATTTGGCCAAATCATTCTACGCATCTTCATGTAATCAATAGCAGAAGTGCGCTGGAGGTGACCTTCAGTGACTTTCCGTGTGTTTTACACATGCTTAAGAGTATCAGACAGCTACACGTTGTACTGAAGACAATGGGCTTCATGAACAATGGTGTCTAAATAGCAGATAGGTTTTGTTGCCATCACACCCACTCTGGCACTCCATTGTATTCCTTTCTTCTACGCTGCTTTGGAATCATGGAGGAGAGACTATCTTCAACAAGCAACTGTTTTTTTTCTCTTCAGTTTCTATGCATGAGATCCTATAGGGATTTCAAAGACATGCCCTAAAGTGAACCTGTGGCCAGGCTATAGACATTCTAGTATATACAGTACATATTCTTACCATCAGTAAATGAGCTTTAAAACATGCCTGTCCTATTACAAAGTTGAAGTGATGGGTTGTTACGTTTCTACCTGAATGCATGCAGTGGGTCCATTACTACAGCCCATAGCAGTTTAAGCTGATGGAAGGTTTGGGTGCACTTATTGTCAGGCTATGGACATTCAAGTATGTGCATACACTTATTGAGCAATAAATGAGCTTTAAAACAAGCCCCCCTCTGACCTCTGTGGCTGCAGGCACTGTGGAGCAATTCATCCTTAAACAGAACTCTTGGCAAAACTGTTCTTAACTCTTGCAGGGGGGGCTACCCCTGCACTGCAAGGGTTAAAGGAGAACTATGAGGTGAGTGAAAATCACTCATCCTCATAGTTCGAGCCAACGTGTGACAATTAAACTGTTACACGTCAGCTCAATAGAAGGGGAAGTGAGCGGACACATACCCCGCTCTGATCCTCCAGCACTGTCTGGAGGAATGGACCGAGAGCGGGCGGGTACAGCTGGCTCTGCCTCTAGATAGGCAGATCCCGCTGTCAATCAGCCAGCTGGGTGGATCTCGGCAGCATTGTCGGGCTCCATCCCGGCTGCGGCGGGCTCAGTATACCGCGAGCTGTAGCTTGCAATATACTGAGCTTTGGGTCACGGGAGGACGCTAGTATACGTCCTCCCATGACCCTTAAGAGAAGTATGGGGAAAAATACTTACCCCATAGTTCTCTTTTAAGTGCTCGTTTTCGTCTAAATGCTAAAATAAAAAGGTTATACTCACCCAAATTGCAGAGCTGGCCAGCTGTCCTCTCTCCTGCTATGCGGCATGCGGTTGTCTCTGCGGCAGAGGTGGTATGTCCCTTGGTATCCTCACTCTATACACTGTATAGGACGTGATGACTCACTGGAGAGAGGCTCCAGGGACCGGTGTAAGAGCAAGACAGCTCCGAGTTTTGGGTACAACTTTTTTTATTTTAGCACCTAGGCAAAAAGAGGACCTTAACCCTTGCAGTGTGGGGGTTTACCCTACTGCAAGGGCTAAGAACAGTTTCACCCAGTATTCTGCCTTATGTTTTACAAGAGAAGCACTGAAGTTGTTTCAGGAGCATCTGCTCTGCTCTTACATTAGAGATTAGAAGTCTAAATACCTGTTAAGTCACTGCTGGGAGGGGGTAGCAGGGTTAGCTGAGCTGCAGAGAATGCTGACATCATAAGGCAACAATTGATGCTTCAGTCCAATGCATTTATATTGCTTCCTCATCCAGGTGTATATTTGATGCTCCTAATGCTGCAATATATGTGTACAGGAGCCCTATGGCCTTATTGGTCATTTCAAATTACTCTTTCACATGAAAAAAACTGCTAAAAGTCAGGATGAATGGATCAACTGAGCAATGATACATCTGTCTATCTTTTTACACCTTTATCCCTACATCTGTAGTACAGTATACTGAGGACTAGTAAGTGGCCAGGATTTTATTTTCCTAGCTACTACATATGGGACTAGTTGTAAGTGTTATTTCATGGTAAAGCTGTTCATTTTTCATTTGTATGCTGTGTGGGTCATGCCATCTTAGGTTGTAAAATCTGTTACAGAGTTACTAGGACAAACACACTGGGATGATGCTTGTCTTATAACCACAGCACACGGCACTAAATTCCATTGTGACATTCCCTTTATAAAAACCAGACATCACTACTTATTTTACTATATTTTAACAAGTAAAATTGAACTATATAAGATTACCTGTCAAGACCCATAAAATATAACTACATTTTTACAGGGCGTGACATGAATATTAATTTTCTCCGAACTATAGCAATATAGTAATTGCATATTATTATGCACGGCCATGCCTAGCCTGAACAACATTAACATGTTTAATAGCAACAGTGACAAATCTGGCAAGCAGTATGGAAGGAATCATGTTAAACTAGTTTAAAAAGCACCAGCTGGAATTGCCCTTATTGTAGGTAGAATCAAAGAATTCTGCTATGTAGGAAAATCCGTAGCAAAAAAAAACAAACAAAACAAAACAGAAATAAAAGCAATATAAACAAGTAATAAACATAAAAAAATACCAAAACATGTTGTAACTTTGGGTGTGCTTTAGGTTTCTGGCACTATATTTTTACTGAACAACTGGAAATAGAGTAAAACTAGACTTAGGAGGTTATTCGCTTAGCTGCCAAAGGCAGCCGAGTGAATAACTGAGCAGAAGTGAAGTGAGCCGAGTGCTGTTCGGCTCTTTACTTCAACCTTATATGTCTGATTTCAGCCATACATCGGCTAAAACCAGCCATACATCGGTCAGCCGAACATGCTCTGCAGAACGACTTCGACTCAGTCGATTCAACAACCTCCTTTAATAGGGGCCCAACGGCAGTAAGTGAATAGCCGAGCATTCTGCTCTGCTATTCTGCTCGGTACATCCAAGGTAGCGAGCAGAATAGAAAAAAAGTGAAATACAAAAAAAAATATGGAAAAATGATTTTAAAAATAGGAAAATTAAAAAAAAAAATATTTTAAAGAAAAGAAAAAAATTATAATAAAAAAAAGACGCACGCTGACCCGACTGCATGCAACAGACTCCCGCCGCATAATGAAGCATCTGACAAATGCCGGCAAAATAAAAACAATTGGGCAGAGCTAGCGGTGACAGGCAATGTACATATGTAACATTCAATACACACTATATACTGTACATCCACATTTGATATACTATAACAATAATAATTGTACAAATGAATGGGCTGCTTAGCGCAATCTACGTTAATGTGCTGCATAACGCGGTGCAACAGTGTGAACGGGCTCTTAAAGTAAAAAAGGCACATATGATCACACAGTACATACATACTGTATACTGGAACAATAAGATATGAGGCCCTGCATGTACAGTACATGGCAATAAGATATGGAAATTGGACAAAGCACTATTTTTCCATTTCATATGTATGCAAAACACATATTTTTGGGGGAAGATCCTATTGCATACTCACGCTATAGCACATTTAAAAGGATGGTTTTTACCTTTAACAGATGTTAATAGTTGTCTTTGATAATGCAATCAAAGCTTACTTGAAAAAAATTCAATGTAGAAATGCATGTTTATTTTTAGTTTTTGACCATAGATACCCTTTAACCCTTTCGCTGCCACCAACATATCTCATATGTCGCTGGCAGCGGGCCCCTTGACTCTGTTTGCATGTGTAAAGTCAACTGTCGGCTTTATATTGGAAGAGATTCACTTCCAGGGGCGGTGCAGTGCGTGGCACCACCTGACACCACCCGACTCCCAACATGCACCACCGGCATGTTGGGAGTCGGCAGGAAGGGGGTGAAAGAGACTGACGAACATCCGTCTCCTCCCTGCTCTTCAGGACCAGAAGTGACGCTAATTGCATCACGTCCAGTCCCTCAGCTGTCATTGCTTGGCTGCAGAAGCTGGGCCATAATATCACCTTAAAGAGTACTTGTCACCACCTGTATGCTATCAAACAGGGGGCTTGTAAGCCCCCTCATGTGATATCAATTAAGTAAAGAAAAAAAGAAACAAGTTTAAAAAAATAAGATTTAATAAAATAAATGTAGAAATGTAGAGTCCCCTACGAGCGTGCGCGTATTATTGTAAACACGCATCAGGTGCACCTACGTAGGTGTTTGAGGTTTATTTTTGCTATTTTAACGGTTTCTTTTTTTGTTGTTGTATATCACTTAGTAAACAATTTGTTTTCATATGCTTTTCACATATTGATATACTGAATATAAGTGATAAGTAGTATATATGTAATATAATTGATAAGTGAAATAGATAGTAATATTCATACAGAGAGGTATGCATAGAGGAGAAGTACCGCATCCTGATAATTAATGTCATAAAAAAGAAAAAAGGAGGGTTTGGACTTTTAAGGTACTTCAAGGATCACACAAAACATATTTAGTTTTTATATAAAGTATAACAATTTTTATTTATAAATATATTTAAAATGCATAGTTTAAAAAAAAAAAGAAAGACAAACAAGGTTGCCTAAAAGAGACCATAGGATGTAGCCACATCCTCCTCCTTGCTGGATATCAGCTTCCTAGTTTAATTTGTAGTCCCGTTGGAGGAGAACAGATTTCAACGCGTTTCACAGAGATCCTCTTCTTCAGGAAACAGGCTACTGTCTTTCTACAAGAAAACCATATTTTTTATTTACAAAGAGTTCATAGTTTACCTATGCAAATGTGTTTCAATACTTTGTGCGGTTTGTTTAGTTCAATAAACTTACAATAGTCTGTAAAGATGGCTGGATCCACCACTGACCAACACTCAATCATGGGCGCGGACGGGGAGGGACCAATAGAAATGGGGTAGAGAGCAAGACAACCCCCAAGTCAAAGCAGGAAACTACAAAGTGAGAAAGGTTTTAGAAGAGGCCAGATTTTCTATTAAATGAGAGCATCTCAAAATGTCTTCTTATTATTGAATAGATCACACCTATGGAAGAACAATGAACACTCCTTAAGAAACTATAAGGGGATCTGCTCAAGTGGGTGCAAATAAATATAGTTTCTCATGTTACCTGACATTATCTGACACCATCCATTTCCATCACCGGTGTACATTCTATATCCAAATAATACGTGAAATACTTTAGATAATTTTTAAAAGTTGTGTTAAATTTTATAACATAGGAGGAAGGTGTTCTGAGCTATAGAAGGTGTTCTGTATGGCATTCGTCTCCCTTCAATTCGGGTCGGTTATTCACTTGGCTGCCTTAAGAAAGAGTACTGCAAGCAATGATAACAACTAAACACGGTCAGCATATGCAACGGGTTCAGGGAGGTAACAGCTCACAAGATTTCTGTTAGGATTAATAGGAAAGTCAAATCAATTCAAAATAAATGGCACAGCAACACATTGGGGTTATTCACTAAAGAGCCGAAGGATATAACCGTAGGTACGCCTTATCCTTCGGCTTGCTTCCACCACGGGAATCCTTTAGTTCAGCCGAACCAAAGGGCTGCTGTATACCCTATTCTCAATAGCCCATACAGCAGCAGAAGTCAGCCGAAGAGTTCAGCAGAGCCAAAGCATACGCGTTCAGCTCGGCTGAGCTCAAGAGACAGCCCTTCACAAGGGGGGGAAATAAGCCCCCTTGCCCGCAGACCCCCACAACCACCTGGTCAGGGTTGTGGGGAAGAGGCCCTTGTCCCCATCAGCATGGAGACAAGGTGCTTTTCCAGGGGGGACCCTGGAAAAGTACTCTCCCAATGCCGATGGCATGTGGCCTGGTATGGTGCAGGGAGGGGAAGGGGGGCGCTCCCTTGCCCTCCCTCCCCTTTTCTGCCAGGCCAGTGCCCGAATTAAATGTCCGGTTTGGAATTTTTGGGCGGTGGGCTTCCCCGTTAAAATTCCTACCATACCTAAAGGGCCTGGGGGGACTTTTTGGGGGGAACCTCATGCACTTTTCTTTTGAATTTTTAACTGGGGGGTCCCTCCTAACATTCCTACCAGGCCTAAAGGGCCTGGTGTGATTTGGGAGGGTTTTTTTATTTCCTTTAAATATTTTTTTTATTCTGCTCGCTACCTTGGAGGCAGTGTTTGGCTTTTTACTCACTGCTGTTCGGCCCCTATGAGAATTGGGCAAATATCAGTAAATGAACTGCCGAACGCTTGCTTCAGCTGATCCAGATGTTGGATCGGCTGAGGCGAACGTATCCTTCACTAAGGTTCAGCCAGACACGCTGATTCTGTTCGGCTGAAGCGAAGTGAAGTGATGGGAGCCGAAGCCAGCCAATGTATGGCTGTTTTCAGCTGTACAGGGCTGAAATGAATAGCCAAATGGCATTCGTCTCCCTTTAATTCGGGTCGGTTATTCACTCGGCTGCCTTCAGCAGCCGAGTGAATAACCCCCAATTGTGTTGTAATATGCACATTGCCATATTTTGTAGTAACATGAAGTAAAAAGAGCATTTTACCACATAACTGTGGAAGGGCCCTTATTGCACTGGTGTGGGTAGATGGCAGGTTCACATTAATGAGTATTTAAGTAGCACATTTTTTTTGACGTTAAAAGTCAGCAGCTGTTAACAATCCCCACCACTTCAAACAATGGCATTTTTTATAATTACAAGCATGAAAAGGCTGATGGACTTACTGTTTCTTAAAGTTTTAAAATATTTAGTCTGTGTAGCTGGAAGTTTAATTTCACAGGGGATTATATTGTATATTACAGTAGGAGATTTGTTTGCACAAGCCAAAGTGTAAGTGTTCCAAGACTGATATGCACTGATTTATAGCACATAAAATTATTGGGTGCAGGTTTACTGCACATTAAATTATTTATGTGCTGCTATTTTATAAAAGTGGAGCACAGCATACTTTCAGAAATATGGTACTTAAAAGAGTTTGCTATAAGAGCCAGCTGGTTTGCATGTTCTTGATAACATAATGTAGGGCAGTGGCATGCCACAATTTAAAGGGTCAGTCCACCTATTACTAATAATGGAGGCTGAAATAATACACTTATCAAACATAATACAAGCGTATTCAACCGTTGTTTATTATCTTTTAGTTACTATAGCAGCATGACCCTTTGCACTTGGGTTCCTTGTTCTGCCCAATTGCTACAGCAATTGCAAGGGATAACCTCTTGTCTTCGGGTTTCCCTGTGTATTCTACATTATAAAAAATGCTGTAGGAACAATAAGATTGGCAATTCCACAGCCAGAGGAGTAAGTATACATAAACTGAGCTAGACCCTAAGAAGCAAGTGGATGAATTATTGTACGTACTTTGGATGAGCTTTTATTATGGATTTTTAACTCAGCCCCTGAGGAACTCAGGCCATTGTTGCAATCTTAGTAATTTCCAGTGGTGGACAATCAACTACTGTCCAAATACAACATACTAGGTATAGATAGAGTGATAGATAGATAGATAGATAGATAGATAGATAGATAGATAGATAGATAGATAGATAGATATAGGTAGATAGGGGTGAAGGGTAGCCTTTGCAATACCTTGAACTCCAGCTTGGTTCATACAATGCAGCACACCCAATCCATATGGTGTCAAGAGGAAATAGCATACTATGTGTTGGTCAAAAAGGAATTTAAGGAGGTGCTAGCTACCCAACACCACTTCTCACCTACTCTAAAAGTGATCAGTTTACAGGCCTATGTGACAGCGGAAGGGGTCCCCTGTTCAAACCACGTCTAAGAAGAATGGACCATAATTTCCAATGGGCGGTTCTGCAGGTGCACAATTTAAATTGCTATTTGTCCCTCTTGTTACCACTGTCTCTTAACCATTGTCTCATAAAGCCAATAAGAGTTTTAGAAGCACACTTTATAAAAAGAAAAGATGAAGATGCAAAAATTGCATTTTATTTCCTCAAATCTTATAAAATAAAATATCTCAGTATGGAATGGAGGGGAGATAACCTGAACTCCAGGTTAAAGAAAAAAAGAAAAAAAAACTCTTGTAGTGGAGCACCCTCACACTACAATGGTGAAATGCACATTTTATCTGGGCATAGAGAACCAAGTACACTTACTTGCCTTGTTTTCTCACTACACAGGCTTCCACTGAAGCCACTTACCTACACTGCTTTGTCGGTTGCACACACTCTGATGTCATTACATACAATGCAGGACCAGTAGTCAAAGCATGATCAGCATTGCCAGAGTATGGCCAGGGGCAACTGCTTGGAGAATGCTGAGAGGGGCATGGCACCTGCATAGGCAGGCATCCTGCCAGGGACATGGCAACTGCAAAGGTATGCCCTGCCAGGAATATTGTTACCACAGGTCCCTAACAGTGACACAGCGACTGCACAGGGCACCCTGCCACAGACACTGTGACTGCATGAGGACCACCATACCAGGGATATGATGACTGCATAGGGCACCCAACCAGGGATATGGTGACTGCATAGGGTACCCTGGCAGGGACACAGCAAAAGCACGGAGCACCCTGCCAGGGACATGGTGACTGCATAAGATACCCTGCCAGGAACATGGTGACTGCATTATGCACACTGCAGGGATATGGTGACTGCATAAGATACCCTGCCAGGAACATGGTGACTGCATTATGCACACTGCAGGGATATGGTGACTGCATAAGATACCCTGCCAGGAACATGGTGACTGCATTATGCACACTGCAGGGATATGGTGACTGCATGAGGCTCCTTACCAGGAATATAGGGGCTACATGGAGCATTCTAACATTTGCAATTGTTTTTTTTTATTATAATGTCTTTTATGTTCTGATGTGCAGCTGTGTAATTATGCTGCCAACTTTACTTACAGGGGTATATTTATTCAAATCTGCTAAAGACGTCCATCCAGTGAATATTCATCCAAAGAATTGCCGCACAGAAACAACAAGAATGTCCATCAGTTTTTGACAACATTCACTGCTGATATTATGCAGGCAGCTGATTGGCAAATCTTGCATAATTAATCAAATATTTGCCAAATCGAAAGTACAGTAAACAAACTTTTAGCTATTTTTGGCAAATCTTCATAAATCACCTGGTATCAATTTTCTTTACTGCCTATCAGCTGATATTGTTTTTTTAGCTTCTCCTGCGCTTGTTACAAGTGATACATGTTTGCCAGATTATGCAGCATGTTACAGAATATAACACGATCTATGACTCTGCATGAAGAGTATACAAGTTTACAAGTATACAAGTTTTCCCCTTTACTTAAATAGGAACTTTACCCATATCTTCAAAATAACAACAAAGGCACCTTTAGAAATTGTTTAGTAATGACATTCTGAAGTATACATGGATCATACCTGACTTAACCATTTAGTAAATGGAAGTGCTTGCAATTTTTATACACTTCCAATTGGTCATGGGTGCAATTAATTGCACCCACTACATGGGGCATATGGGTTGGGAGGTAAAAGGCCTGTTCAGTAGCCAGCCATTCACCACCAGATGAGAGGAATGGATTAAGGAAATGGAATAATAATAATTATAATAATATTTAAGGAGTGTTTGTGTTGTAACTCTGCCTCCAATACCCGCCCCTGTATGTGGGAACAACTAAGTTGGCTCATCTGAAAAAAAAGAAGTGATTGGCTAAACCATGGAGGACTGCTAGGACCTTCCCTGAAGCAGGCACGGCTCCGGTGTGCCTTGTTCATGGCTCCAAATCCTTCCCTACAAGCTAGTGCAGCTCCTGTGTGCCAGACCGAGAGAGGTGATACCTCAGCATAAGAATCAAATGGAAAATCCCAAGTTTGAAATGGGCGAGGCTGTCTCAGCCTAAGAGAAGGCAGCAGCAACCTTTCAGCCAAAACTGGCTGCTTGCAATTCTCTTCTGCCAAAAGCAATGATGCTGGAGTTGAATCAATACAAGGAAGGAAAAGCCATTCTCGAACAACACCAATACTAGCCGCAAACAAACAGCTAAAGGTAAAGGGGGGTCATTTTAATGGCAAAAATTCACCAGCTCACGTGCCATAAATTACATTTAGACAGAATTCACCAGTCCAAACTGTGTAAATAGTTTAACCAGTTGACTACGGGTCTTTTCTGCCCGTGCGTGCCCGCTAGGGGGCGCGCGCGAGCAGAAAAAAATTGCCGTCTGGAGACGGCAACCCGCAGATGCTGCAGTGCCGTCCGTCCGTTTTTTTACTACGGGCGGACGGCAAGAGGTTAAAATGTAAGATGGGCAAACATTTGGTAAATGTTGAAGGAATTTCATAAATTCATAAATAGATTGAATATAACAGTAAAGCAGTTTTCCACTAAAGAACAGATATCACCAAATATCTTTTAAACGAGAACTATGGGACGAGTGAAATCCCTATAGTTAGAGCTGATGTGTGACACTGAGGCTGGCTCTATTTATCGAGATCTGAGCAATCACAAACCGCTGATCGCTCAGTTCACGATCTTCTCCCGGCAGAGAGCGGATTCCCCCCTCTCCGTTTCTCTAGCGCTGATTGTCAATAAGGCAGCGGGGTGGATCCCGACAATATTAGCTACAGTACGGCTACAGTATGGCTCTGTGCTGTCAGCATATAGCAGGCAATAACCCGCTATATGCTGAGTTTTTGGTCACAGGAGGACATTTGTAAATGTCCTCCTGTGACCCTAAAGAGAACTACATCCAAAAAAGGTTTGGCCATACCCTATTTCCCCAAAAATAAGACCTACCCCGAAAATAAGACCTAGTTGTGACCATTCCCAGGGCCGGTGGTGGCATAAGGGGGAACTTGAAGAGCCGCGGGAGAGGCAGGAGAGAATCAGCGGTGCAAACGAAGCCAGCGCTAGAGGAAGCGAGGCGGCACCGGAGGGAGCAGAGCTGCATAAGCCGATGCCTCCTCTATAACGCCGTCTCCTGTCACAGACGGAGTGATACCAAATGCACCCCGTCTGTGAGTAATTGATAGTAAAAGCGCGCTTCGCTCATTCTGGCCAGCGATTGGTTAGCAAATTGCTCTTGGAAAGGTACGGCACCCCTGATCATCAATATTTTTGTAGATGAATACATGAAGACTGTTGTACATGAATAAGTGTGGATTGTTGTACGTTACAAAAAATAAAAAAATAAGACCTACCCCGAAAATAAGACCAAGTGTGTTTTTTTGAGCCAAAAAAAATATAAGACAGTGCCTTATTTTCGGGGAAACACGGTAGTTCTCTTTTAATGCAAATTTTACAATGGTGATTGTTGTTTGGTGCAAAATTTTGACCAGCAAAAAAATGGGTTAAATCCACAGTAATAAATAGAGTAAATGAAGAAAGTTTAAGTTTAAGTTTTGGTTAAAAAAAAGTTGAAAGTTTGGCAAATTTTGGTCAAAAACAATGATAAGTAATGATAATGATAAGTTAACCCTACAGAGATAAATCTTGACACAAGCATTTCATGACAGGCTGAGGCACAATTTCTTTTTCCATTTGTACATCTCTAATGTTGAATGAAATATGATTTACATATAGAATTCTATTTCTACATGTAAATAACCTATACCTAACCTAAAAATAGCATCGTTTTTCTTTAAGGTTTTCGCTAATGTTGGCAAACACCTGTGAAAAAATGCAAGAAATTCTAGATGTTCGATCTCAAAGTGAAAATTCCACAACAACCCCTAAGGGAATGATCCATAAAAGTGGTGTCTCTCAGCTCATGTCTGCGATACCTTTAATGTTGTGAAAGCCACTCTCTAGGAGTTAATGTCTGATATTTGATCTCTAGCTATAATTATGAAGCCTATTGTTGTAAGAGCAGCTGCAATTGTGTAAGGGCAGTCAGTTCTGTTTTGATTTAAGAACAAGGATGACATTTTATATCTGGGTATTACACTTCATGGAATATGATGATATCATTTAAAGAAAGTCTGTTTGGGAAGTTTAAATGTAGCCTGCACAGAGTTGTTACTCCAGATGTGTGATTATTTAAGGGAAAATAGCTAACAAGAGCGTATTTGTTCTAATTAAGTTTATCACAATTCTGTGACTTTACTGCAAAACCCCCTTAGAATCGACTTTTTCCTTTAAACCATTAAAAAATCTGATTTTAATGTAAGCATATGAACAAAATGGACCAATTCAGGGCAAAGTGATGGAGAGTCTTGAAAGCTTGCCTCCTGACCCTTTATAGCTTAACTGAACAAACTGATTGGTTGACAATTGCTCAAGATTCTACCTGCTCCAGTTTTGATACATTCCCCTTTCTGTGGTTTCAGGTATGGGGGAGCATGTGACCGCCTCCTAGCATGCAGTGCTCAGGCCAGAGAAGCAATTGCCAGGCCCAAACACTGTAATGTGAGAAACATCAATAACCCTGTGTAAGCACCAACCCCATCCAACAAGGAGCTTACAAAAAGTTGGCAGAGGAATGTAATGAGGAAGCAAAGTATAGAGTATGAATATAGTATATACTATAGTATATACCGTAGTCTAGTGGGTAAGGTATGGGCCCTGAAGAGATGCTGTTTCTTTGCCCTGCATGTACACAACAGATTTTGGTGTTCATAAGGCCCCAATCACAATCTACATGAACATTGTGTGAATCTTCGGCAAAAACATAGATAAGTAGACCCCTCCAGTCAACCAAGTATTGCAACAGCAGGATTTGGTGCAAAATTTTGACCAGCAAAAAAATGGGTTAAATCCACAGTAATAAATAGAGTAAATGAAGAAAGTTTAAGTTTAAGTTTTGGTTAAAAAAAAGTTGAAAGTTTGGCAAATTTTGGTCAAAAACAATGATAAGTAATGATAATGATAAGTTAACCCTACAGAGATAAATCTTGACACAAGCATTTCATGACAGGCTGAGGCACAATTTCTTTTTCCATTTGTACATCTCTAATGTTGAATGAAATATGATTTACATATAGAATTCTATTTCTACATGTAAATAACCTATACCTAACCTAAAAATAGCATCGTTTTTCTTTAAGGTTTTCGCTAATGTTGGCAAACACCTGTGAAAAAATGCAAGAAATTCTAGATGTTCGATCTCAAAGTGAAAATTCCACAACAACCCCTAAGGGAATGATCCATAAAAGTGGTGTCTCTCAGCTCATGTCTGCGATACCTTTAATGTTGTGAAAGCCACTCTCTAGGAGTTAATGTCTGATATTTGATCTCTAGCTATAATTATGAAGCCTATTGTTGTAAGAGCAGCTGCAATTGTGTAAGGGCAGTCAGTTCTGTTTTGATTTAAGAACAAGGATGACATTTTATATCTGGGTATTACACTTCATGGAATATGATGATATCATTTAAAGAAAGTCTGTTTGGGAAGTTTAAATGTAGCCTGCACAGAGTTGTTACTCCAGATGTGTGATTATTTAAGGGAAAATAGCTAACAAGAGCGTATTTGTTCTAATTAAGTTTATCACAATTCTGTGACTTTACTGCAAAACCCCCTTAGAATCGACTTTTTCCTTTAAACCATTAAAAAATCTGATTTTAATGTAAGCATATGAACAAAATGGACCAATTCAGGGCAAAGTGATGGAGAGTCTTGAAAGCTTGCCTCCTGACCCTTTATAGCTTAACTGAACAAACTGATTGGTTGACAATTGCTCAAGATTCTACCTGCTCCAGTTTTGATACATTCCCCTTTCTGTGGTTTCAGGTATGGGGGAGCATGTGACCGCCTCCTAGCATGCAGTGCTCAGGCCAGAGAAGCAATTGCCAGGCCCAAACACTGTAATGTGAGAAACATCAATAACCCTGTGTAAGCACCAACCCCATCCAACAAGGAGCTTACAAAAAGTTGGCAGAGGAATGTAATGAGGAAGCAAAGTATAGAGTATGAATATAGTATATACTATAGTATATACCGTAGTCTAGTGGGTAAGGTATGGGCCCTGAAGAGATGCTGTTTCTTTGCCCTGCATGTACACAACAGATTTTGGTGTTCATAAGGCCCCAATCACAATCTACATGAACATTGTGTGAATCTTCGGCAAAAACATAGATAAGTAGAC
>NW_017306296.1:1477640-1503994 GCF_000935625.1 Nanorana parkeri | reverse complement strand
CACACATATACTGATTACACAGGTACTGTGGGTGATATAGGTATATGGTACCAGGGCTGTCTGACTTATGTTCTTCCCAGCCTGAGGTGATGTCGTTCCAAGGGTGGGGGCTGCTGAAAGGGAACACTTGCTATGCAGGGGAGTGGTGTGGGTTGTGGGGGCACTGGTGGACGCCAGACTGTGCTGTCAGTGGCTCTGTCTGGCATTCCACCCAGCTCACTAACGTCACAGGCTGCCAGGAGCTCAGTGGGACTCAAGCCAGAGTGTCCTGATCAGCTCTTGGCAACCGGTAATGTCAGTGAGGTGGGTGGGATGCCTCATTGTAGGGACATCCCTGCATGGTACTAGGCATAGAGGGATCAAATCAAATCAGGGATAGTTATTTTTCTTGCAATTCCCCTTTTAAAATTAGAATTGTATCAGTCAAGGGACTGGATGCAGCATCACACTGATAGCACAGGCGTCTAATCACTACACATGTAAAATATTTTTAAAATAGCTATGCTAAGCACTGGCGGAACTACCAGGGTCGCAGCGGTCACAAATTGCGACCGGGCCCTGGCGTTCCGCCTGCTGGAGGGGGCCCAGCGAGGAAGAAGAGGGCCCCCCCATGGATCGGCAAGGTGTCCGTACACGGACACCGGTGTCCGTGAATGGTGCTTGCAGGGACCGCCGCGCCCGTACATTACATGTGAAATTAGTTGGTACGGTCCCGGCTCCCACCCCCCTGTACAATTGTGGTATTTTATTTTGGTACCTTCCTGTTCACGTGCAGGAAGGTTTTTTTGGGGGGGGAGGCGGGAGTGGTAGAGGCTGCTGCTGGAGTGTAAAGGTAAGTAAAAAGGCTGGGTCGGGGGGGGTGGGGGATAGGACAGCAGCAGATGTGTCTTGCTGTCTGGGGGGAACAGCAGCAGATGTGTCTTGGTCAGTGGCGGAACTACCAGGGTCGCAGAGGTCGCGGCTGCGACCGGGCCCTCGAGTTCCGCCATTTGGAGGGGGCTTAGGACAGGAGGAAGGGGCCCCTGGTAACCGCTGATTACCAGGATATTTATTATCCCGGTAACCGCTAATGTCAGTCCCGGGACCTCTTCCTCCTGGGCCCTACATGCTTCACGCTGCTCCCCTCACCTTGTTTCGGGCGGAGCGTGAAGTATCCAGCCGGTGCAGCCGCCAATGAGTGGGAAGCGGTGTTATCCCCGCCCCCTCATCACACAGAACGCTGCCATTTCTTGGGGGGGGGGAATTCTTGCATCGGGGCCCTGAGGTCACTAGTTATGCATCTGATGCTAAGAATATGCTTTCCTAAACAGATTACAAAATGAATTCATGTAGTGACAGTGGTTTAACATGAACTTACCCAAACCACAGGTTTCCTCTTCCCCACATGCACTACTTAATTTAGGAGTTATTTGCTTGATTGCTACTGTGGCATAGGAAGTCGAATACATTTTGCCAAGCCACTTGTCCGTGTTTGCCTAAAAAGCTTTTTTTCCTTTTGTATTTTATTTTTTTCGTTGTGGTATAGAAGACCTTGGAAATATTACGTGAGCCAAGACTACCATTCGAAGTAGAAAACCAATCTTGGAATGTAGAAACGTCTGTGGTGATTCCTTGGTCTAAAAGTACATGTAAATCCTAAATGAATGACATTTAGTTTGCTCTGTTTACTGTGTATCATAACCCATTGCCATTTTAATATAAAATACTTCTTTTTACAGTTCTTTAATCATTTGTTGAATGTAAATGCTGCTGATCTCCTGTAGCCTCTTTGCATCTAATTTGTGCCTACATACGTGCATTCCTCAGGGTGGGTTTTCAGATGGTGACAACAATGGACCATGTCTGCAGAATGTTGGCTGTGATGGCCACTTGTATTCTCCATGGGTTGCTAGTCTAACAGCGTGGCAGCACAGGAACACAATAGGAGGATGGGGCAGGGTGTTGTCACTCTATAACAGGAAGCAATCAGAACAAGGCCCCTTATAATAGGATTAACAGGTATTTTTTTAATAAAAGTTGCAGGTTTAAAAATAACGTTTAATATTGCATTAACTTGTTAAAGCTTATATGAAATTTAAGTTATTGGGTTTATATATATTTAATAGTAGAGCAGCCACAGCCATAGTAAATAAGCCTGCCTCCCACCGTAATGCTGCAGAGCTAGACCACTGCTCTTTCTGTAGATACCTCTCTGAACTAGTCTGACATGCCCCCTATGGGTCAGAGATAGAGCGCTCCTCTCAGCAAAGCTCACATTTCCTGCTGATTGGAGAACTCTAGCTCTGACTCATGGGGAGTTTATTGAGCTACTGCAGAGAGGCCACTGCTTTCTCATACTTAGAGCAAGGGTCCTTCTCTGCAGCATGAAGGTGAGGGACAGGCTAATTTACCATGGCTGTGGCTTCTTTACAAGCTAAACAAATGGTATGACTGTGACCACTTACTGTCTTAGTGCACCCGGAGTCTTTTCACAGTATCGTAGGTTTTAAAAGACAAGTTGTACTGAGGACGTTTGCAGGATTCCATTGCTGAAAATGTTGATTCCCTGCCTGTCATGCAGATCCAATGACATCTTTACTTTCTGAGTCACTGACATGGAACAAGTGTGCACATCAGGAGTTCTGACATCACCATGACTTTACTATTCTGCATGCTTGTTCTAGGTCAGTAAGGGCCCATTCACATCACTGTGGTGCATAAGCGCAACCATCGTAACGTGCATTATGCCACGCATTAATGCATATTGCAATAAGGCAGCCCATTTATTTGATTTCGTCAACACATATAACGCAAATGGGGCAATAGTGTGAAAATGGGCCCTGACTGAGAAAGAATTGAAAAGCATAATAAAACCTGATGCAGGGGACCCTGCGTGGCCCCGGAACGTTGTTTTGTGACAGTCTGCATCAATAAATAAGATGGATTATTGACACAAGTCATAGGTGTGCTGGTCACATTTATCATATGATGCACTGCACCATCCGTGGATACTACTGCACCCTCCTTTATACATAGGGGCTCCAGTAAGGAGTGCAGCAGTTCCTCTCTAAGATAGAATTGAAAAGCAGAAACAGCCAGGCAATAAACAAATTTACATAGTTGTAACATTTCAAAAACATTCCCAGGGACACCTTTTTTTTGCTATGTACCCTGCACCAGGTGTAGATGTACTTTAATTGGGGGTGAGGCATTAATTTAAATTGGCATATTGTTAACCTATTGTTAACAAACAACAAAAAACTGATAGTAATAGTAGACATCTAAACACTGAACACAAGGTGTTAAAGGAGGAGGTTTTTAACAATTATTCTCCACTGTAAAAGAATGGTGGAAAAAACACTACATGCATAAAAATAGGTAATAAAGCACTTCCTATAATGCACTAATACAGCAATGCAGTATGTGCAAAGGGAAAATGGAGAGTATGACAGTGGCTAGTATGTAAAGGAAAGCAGTATGGCTGGTTTTATGGTATCTGCAGCAAAGTGGTGCCAAGAGCATGAGGGTGGGTATTATCAGTGGCGCAGCTACCGCCGGTGCAGGCGGTGCCGGGGCACCGGGGCCTAAAGCTGTGGGGGGGCCCAGTGGGGTAGGGTTGCCACCTGTCCAGGATTCACCCGGACAGTCCGGGTTTTGAATGCTGTGTCCGGGATTCATGGCAGCAGAAACCCGGACACAAGATTCAGGCAGACAATGGCAACCAAAATTTGGATGGTGGATACTGCCCCCCCTAGTTAAAATAGTCTCAACTATCATATTTACATATGAATGGGTGGCGCTATTTTCATATGAATAAGCCACGACTCATTCTCCCCCAACAAATGTCCGCCCATCGCTAGGGTGTCCGGGTTTCGCTTGAAGAAAAGGTGGCAACCCTACAGTGGGGTCCGGTACTGGGCACCCCCACAGTCTCAGTGCGGTCCGGTCCTGCAATATATGGCAGTGCATGGTCCCGGTGTTCGGGGCCCCGCACTGCCGACGGGCTTCACAGTGAGGGGGTGGGTCCTGTGACTCACCTCCCCTCCCACCGCCTGTTACTATGGACTACTATGCACCTGACCCTAGCCAATCCCTGAGTAGGATGACTCAGAGGCATGGTTGGGGGCAGGTAATAAAAGGTCTGGGGACACTGTGCAGAGTCTCTTCCCCCTAGGGGCCTCGCCCTAGGAGGTCTGTGGAGATGCAGGAAACTGGCCTGGGCCTCAGCACATGGCAGGTGCTGAGGGGCCTAGAGGCCTAGGATACACTGATACTTTGCTGGGCCCACACATGTGGCATGTGTTGGGTGCCTTGTTCTAAGAAGATACTACCACTAACCTGGAGTGCTCCTTGGCAGTTGCAGATGCTGAGGGCACAGAGATTCCAGATCCTGAAGAGGAAAGTACCTGATGGAAGCTGGGTCGGAAGGAGAGTCTGCTTTTTGAGGGGTACCGCAGGTACCGATCAGCTGTTTCAGGGCAGATCGGTTCTCCTGCACATGTGATTTGCAATGCCGATCTGCCCTGGAACAGCGGAGAAAGCGTTGGAATGCTTCACCTATTGGTGGTCACACATTCCACCGCCGAAAAACTGGGCGGGATTACGTTAAAACGTGTGACCACGTCACCGGTCACACATTTTAACGTAATCACAACCTTTGATAGAACACCGCCATCAGAGGGGTATAGCCTGTACCCATGTGAGAGGTCTGGGGGGCCTCTTACATGGGTATCAACTGTACCGAGGCGGCATCCCGACGACCAGACCAGCCCACCTGGGACCCTGCAGAGCCCACCATAGAGAGTCTCAGGTGGGCTATACAGGATCTATGGTGTGCTGTGCAGTGTCTCAGGTAAGTCCAGCACGCTACTGCAACATTAGAGACCGCTGGGGGGGAGCGGGGGACAGTGTAATCCGCTCCCGTGCCCCCCCCCTGTCTTGGGAGGGGGGCCCAAGATAAAATCTTGCACCAGGGCCCTTTGGTTATTAGTTCCGCCACTGGGTATTATGTGCACAGGTGGAGGGTATGAGGGTGAATATTATATGTAGGAGAAGTGGGCACGATTGAAGGCAATATGTGCAGGAAGTGGAGTGCGGATGGAATGCAGGTGGGCAGTATGTGTGGAGGATTTGTGTTGCTAGCTCTAGGTTTTACGTCAGCATATCTGTCAGTTGACTGGGGATGGGAGGTGGAGGTGAAGAAGGCTGAGAAGAATATCTGTTATTTGTGAAGGGTGAATGTGAAAGGGTTGGGGGAGGATGTCCAGGGACTACTTAGTAGTGACTCCAGAGTGGTTACTGTGGGGATTGGGGAGTGTTAAGATCCTCAAGGAGGGATGTCTATCAGCAGGACGGAGGATGGGGAAGAATGTCTGTCAACAGGGGTGAGTGAGGTGGTCAGGGAGGGATATCAATTGGTAGGTTTCTTACATCCAGACCAGTGCTTCAATAGCACATAGGTTTGTGTTTCAATGTCATGAATGTGCACAAACTTGAACTCTGGTCATTCCCAGCATGACATGTCATGATTGCATGTTTGTTTATAAGAGTTATTGAGCAAAAATTATGCCATTTATATAGAATTAACAAAAAAAAGCATGTAATACCAAAGATATTAACCAATGTTTATTAAGCATTTATTGTATATTTTATGAATTCATGTAACTGAACCTGTTATTGTGTGGAATGATTTGATATACTATATTTCACAAGATGAAATCTCCCACAATGCCAAAACATTTATAGAGTCACATTTGATTTACATTACATTTTTAAAGCACTTTTTTCCCTATTAAGTCATTACTAGCAGCCATGTTGCCCCCATCTGGGAAATCCTAAATTACATCAACTTACCACACCCTTCTCCTCCTCCTAATGAATCCAACATTTCCCTGGAAATGTTAGCAAATGTTTCAGCTTCCTGCCACTTATGAATATTATTCAAAATGGAAGCCATCCAAGGACTCCACATTCTGTATGTTGAAAGCAGAAAATTATGGTATCTATGAGAAACAGACACAGTATGGAGATGGGAAACAGCTTCTACTGTGAAAAATAAAATATCCGATCAACTCCCCAATATATTAAACCAGTGTTCCACTACATAAAAAATGTATCCCTAACACTTAACCTTCTGTCAGGCATGCTTAGGTGAATGTGATTTGAAAGGAGCAGTCGGACATTGTTGTTATCATGTGCAGAAAGTAGTATATCTGTCTACACCACTATAACAGCACCTTATAGGAAAGCCTCCATGACAGAACTTTAAATGGATAGGAAATACACAGGTACCGTGAGAGATACATAAGTGCACTTTTAGTAAAAGTACATTTACCAAACCTCCTTAGTCCTCCTGAGCTAAACTATAGTAAAAAAAACTCCACCAAGGCTTCTTATCTACCACAGAAATACAGCAGTGGCCTGTTTTTATTTATATCCTCCAGGATAATCTCATAATCTCACAATCTTTATAGTCTTAGGAGACAGCCCCAATATAAGTTTAGGAGGGCCCGTTGTGTATGCGCTAAAGATGGTTGTGACTTGGAGGATGCCAACAAAACCAAATCTCAGAGCAGGCTTCGCCTGTCTTGCTGATTTAGGATGTTTATACTATAGTTATGTCAGGGCAGGTTAGTACGCTTTTCTTGAAACAATTAAAACATAATGGCAGAAAAAGACCAAGTGGTCCATCCAGCCTGCCTCTTTTCTTTTTTGGCTAGGTATAGGTAAATATTTATCCCAAGCATATTTTCAATTAATTTACTGTTAACTGACTAACTACCTCTACTGGAAGTCTGTTGCAAGCATCAACTAAAATAATGGTAAAATATGCTTTCTAAGGTTAGTTTTTAACCTTCCTCCTGCTAGCTTGAGGTCATATCCCTGTGTTCTTGATCTTATTATCAAACTGACAATACTGCCCTCCTGAACCTTTTTTAACATCCTTAATGTATTTAAGTATAAAGGTTTCAATGATGACCCCAACTTCCCTTAAAGGAGATCTATGAGGTGAGTGCTTTTCACTCATCTCATAGTTCTACCCGACCTGTGACAATGACACTGTCACAGGTCGGCTCAGTAGATCTGGAAGTGAGCGAACACATACCGGCGTTCGCTCCCTTCTCGATCCTGTCACGGCTCTCTGAGGTGACAGGGGAGGGGGCAGGTACAGCTGGCTCTGCCTCTAGATAGGCATAGCCAGCAATCACTCACGCAGCTGGACGGATCCAGACATAATTGTCGGGATCCGCTTCAGCTGTGGCGCCTCAGTATACCGCAAGCTGCACCTCGCGGTATACTGCGGTGTCTCAGTATACTGTGAGTTGTAGCCCGCGGTATACTGAGCTTAGGGTGATGGGAGGACGCTAGTTTGTGTCCTCCCGTTACCCTAAGGAGAACTATGGGGAAAAGCCCTAACCCCATAGTTCTCCTTTAAGACCGTATATCTTACATTCCTGCAGTCAGTCTCTCCTGATATGTTTTATCCCTCAGAACTTTCACAATTTTCTTTGCCCTTCCCTGGACTTGAAAATCTTTTTTTAAGTGAGCTGTCCAGACTTGAATATAGTTTTCTAAATGTCTAACTAAATGAAGTCTAACTAAAGATCTATATAGTGGAGCCAGGAACTCCTTCCTCGTGCTGGTGATCCCCCCAGAATTCAGTTTGCTTTCCCCACTGCCAGGCCACACCATTTGCCCGTTTTGCAGTCAACTGAAATAAACATCCGTAAAATGTTTTCCTCTGTAGTTCTGGCCAACACCGTACTCCCAATATTGTACTCTGTCAGAGGATTCTTTGTTCCTTAGTTCATCAATGTGCATTTAAATACGTTGAACTGCAGTGCCCACTGCTTTGAAAAACCTTCCAGCAATGCCAAATCAGGTTCCATGTTGCAAACTCCTCCAGCAATATCAATCTTCTTACACACCTTTGTGCTACCAGTAAAAATACATACTTTACCAACTAAACTTCAGCTATATCACTTACAAACAGATTAAATAGGGCATGACCTAGTACATAGCTTTGTGGTACACCACTAGTGATTGGTCTTTGTTCCTAATGAATTCCATTTATAACCACACTTTATCCTTTATCTATCCGTAAGCCAAATGTGTATCCATTGAACCACTCAAGGGTTAAGTCCTAGCTTGTACAACTTGTGAGATAATTATGTGGCATTGTATCAAATGCTTTGCTGAAATCAAGATAGACAGCACCACCCCGATCCAACATATGTGTTTCAAAAAATCCTGTCAGATTAGTCTGACATGACCTGCCCCCAGTAAAGCCATGCTGCTTCAGGTCCCTCAAGGTGTGGATTTTTAAATGATCATTGATCCTTCTTTTTAGGAGTGATTCCATTAATTTTACCACTACCGATATTAAACTCACTGCCTATAGTTGGCAGCTTCTTTCTTACTACCCTTAATAGGCATACTATATGTCTCCTTGGCCAATCATTATGAGGTTTATGGCCAGTGGTGCATGCTGGAAGAAGACATAAATATTCAGGGCAGACAATGTGAGACTCTCTTACTGCCCCGTGCCCTGTCTGGGGGGAGGAGGCTGCCATTGACTGTCTGATTTTTCTAGGCCTGAAGCCTAGGGGACTAGCCATGTGCTTGCACTGAGGCCCGAGTCTGGGGGCCCAGTGGCTACTACTGATATCAAGGATGAAGATGACTGATGACTTTTGATTCAAGTACTGCTCAGCCTGGTGCTCTAAACACAGATTGCCCTATCTGGCTTAAAGATCCTAGTCTGTGAATGGCGGCAGTTACTGTGTCCTACCATTTAAAGGAGTCTACACCACCCTGGATGTTCCTAGCCCTAAACCTCTCTCCCTGAAGTTCTACAATAAAGTTTCTTCAGCATCATATCTACAGTCTGGATCTCAGCTTTATCGGTCGCCACATAAGGGGGTAACTGCTATTGGGGCAGCCAGGTTTCTAAAAATCCATAGAAAAGGCTAAGGAAGACCTATTCATCCATTCTTCGGGGGTAAGCGCTACACTATTTTTGACATAAATGTTAACTCCACCACCCCTCTTTACTACTTTATCTTTCCTTTAGTACAGTAGTCCTGTAGTGGAAAGGTCTGAGTGTTCCACAAACCACCAACTCTGGACACCACTGACTCCATCACATATTCCACTTCCCCACCCACACGCACTGACAACAAGCCTTTTTTGCCCCACAACTAACACCGTGGCATTTTTTTTCCTCCCACTGTTAAAAAAATGAAAGGGACCCTATGATACATACTCCTTACTGCTGCATTCTTTACACTATGTTGTACATTGCATTGCAAGGACTTCACACTGTGTAGAGCGTCTACAATATGTAGGCTCAGACTCTATTTAGCCACACTTCTTAAAGCCCTACCCAATATTTATCAGAATTAAGCCACGCCGTTTTCTGTGTAGTGTGCTCATTGCATGTCTTGCCCATCCCAAGGTGTCACTTTTTCTCAAGTTCCAAGATTTGGAGGTATGGATAACCTGCAATAAATTTCATTTTTGTTTTTGGGATTAGATATGCTTAAACTGCTGTCTTGCTTGAAACAGTAAAAAAAACCTTTTACCACAGTTTAAGGGTGTGTTTATTCTGAAGGCAGTCTGGGTCTCAGTAAAGACAGCTGAACGCCTCTCTGGGTGCAGGTAGCCTTAGAGCAGCTTGCTAAAAAAAGGTGATTGGTGGACTATACAAGTGCATGCAAATTAAAGGTGGCTTTTAGTAGGTTACTATTCGGTCATACAAGTTGACAGTGTACATAAGACTATTAAGAAAGAAGGACCACCCAGGAAAACTAACGCAGTATAAAAATATTTCATGGGGGTCAGCCCGTATCTTTTAGCACAACAATGAAAATCAATTGTTCTACACAGCTGCTGATAAAACAAAATGATAGCTTATAATCAAAGACTTGTAATAAACGACAATGACAACTTAATAACCCCTAGGATGCCCAAATACAATTTACGTAGCTTGTCTGATTTTCACCAAGGTTAATTTGGCTTTTTATTGGCCCGATTCCTCTTTGTATCTTGAATAAAAAGAAGTGGAACCATTTGGAGAACCATTTTACAAGATGCAAAATGCATTATTATCTTATTTATAGCTGCATTTTTATCCTTCAAGCTGATCCTAATAAAAAACCTTAAAAGTACTTTACAGCACATTTTAAAATCAAGGGCTAGTAACAATCAAAACAGTCAGCTAGTATTGATTAGTATTATTATTTACAGTTAAAAGGAGTGTACACACTGTATGTCTAAATTACAGGAGGTAATCAGGTAATGCAGTTTTTAACTTTTTGTTTATTCAATACAGTGAGCTGGACTGACTAATGGCCGAGGCACCACATCCCCAACAGGCTAAAAATATGGACATCTCATATATGGAATTTCAAGATATCAGATATAAACATGTGTGTTAAAAAGTATTGCTTTTTATTGTACAAAAAATGTTGAAAATTGGCATTTAAAAGTCAGATACTGCAAAATTACATGTTAACATTTTTTACATAATGCTACCTCTGATAGCTGCTCCAAATACATCTTATAGCTACAGAGTTGTATCAGCTTTCATATCGTTGCTACACATGGCTCAATATAAGGCACATACTGTGTATGTCACATAAACACTTGAGAGTGGATATGGGTATTTTCTCAATTCCTTAAGTGAGGGATAAAGGTACTTTTGCTTGTGGATAATGCAATCAGTGTCCTTGGATGATTGAAGGGTATGGTAGTAGACTACCCAATGGGCAGAGATAGATCCCTAAATGTTTCAGTAACTGTCAGACAGAAGAAGTGGTATACCTAAGGACATATATATGTGGTGCCTTTTACATAGGCAAGCCAAAAGACCTTTATGGAAACGCATATATGACCACCTTTGCTTTAAACTCACAAGCTAGAGACATATTAAAACATGTCTCTGGATTCAAGTAAGAAATAGGGAAATTTAAAAAAAAATCTAATTGGGTGATTAACTAGAAGGGTCCCAGGGGATCCCTAAAACCCCCAAGATTCAATACTTCCTGGTAGCGCTGAATAATGGTCCTTTCACTCACATCTCATGCAATTTCCTATTCCTCCACCACTAATGTGGTGGTTTAACATGCCAATAGTTATGTATGGGAAGGAGTAGGCCAGACTTCAACACTCAAATAAGAATTTTTCATTGATCTTTTGGCACATTCAAACAGGTCTGTTGGTATGCACAGAAACCTAAGTGTTTTGAATGCAGGTATCCACATAAGTTTTTTCTGACAAGTGTGCTTTTAAATAAACATTCCTGGACAAACAGTGGACCAAGAATATGACATTAGGGTAAGGTGAGCTGCTAGTGAGCTGCCCCTTCCTCCAGAAGCCAGGGGTAGTCATGGAAATATGACTATACGCTGACCATCCTTACACATTATATAATTGAAGCCATCCTCCTGCCAAAAATGCGGATAATGTGGAGAAATGTTAGTATCACTGTAAATTGTCATTGATGTCTGCTGGGGAAATTTCTTGTACAGATGACAGATGTCAGTGGGGCAGAAAGTGAAAAGAAATCTCTCCAACAGAAGCAAATAACAATTAAAAAAGACAACTATTTTTTTTGCACTGTGGTAAAGGGAGATGTTCAGGGAGTCTGAAAAAATATTTCTCTAACAGTTTACAAGTAAGCAAAGCCATTCTGTAAACTGCTGATGCTATTAAGGAGGAAATGTCCCCTCCATTCTTCTGAGCCTCCCAATTGGTCAGTGAGGGTGCCCATAATGGTAAAGAAACAATAGGGATGCTCATGAGTGAGAGGGAATGGTAGTAAACTTTGAAAGGAAATGCTGAGATATACAAATAACTTTATCTGAACACATCCCCAGATGGAAAGATATTGAAGGGAAATCTCCCCAATGAGACACAGATGACAAAAAAAATTACAGTTTTAATCATTTCCTACTCTAGCCAACATGAAATTGCATGCCAAACAATCAGTAGAGTGTACTGATAGTTTTGGCATGCAATTGCCATCTTTAAATTAGTATTAAACTCTTAAACATTTTAATAATGAATTTAGTTGAAACAAATATACATTGTCCAGCAAAGTATTTCTTTATATTTTCGCCCAAGCACTTACTGTCATCATGTTTCCAAACAGCTCCAACTCTCTCAGTTCGGCTTCCCTGAACTTCCTGTTCAATAAAAGATCATAACGGAGAGCACAGTCTCCAGCAGCTGCCCGCCTACTAGTTTGGAGAAGGGAGGAAAGAGGAGAGGGGTTCAGGGGGAGGGGAGTGTCTTTCATTGACATGCCTGTGTGTGTGTGGAGACACACACAGCTTACTAGAGCACACAAGGGTGGTTCCATAGAACTGCAAGGGAAAAGAGACACCCTAAAACAAGATATCGGGGCCTGTGCTCAGGGAACCAACTGTTGGTTGGGCTTGGGCACAGGCAGCAATAAAAATCTAACAGGGGTTCTAACCCTTTCCTACTCTATCCAAAACAAAAAATGTTTTGGCTTTAGGCACTTCAAGCATTATTTTCAATGTGTAATATGAATTGTCTAAGTTATAACAGATTTGCCTTAGATAAATATGAACTTTAGCACATGGACAAGTGTTGTATATCTGGAAATAAACTATCTACAGCTAAGATGGTGAAATATAGGCTTTCAAAGCAAATACTGACAACCTTGGACTCTAACTTTTTCAACAAAACATTGAATGTTAGTCGATAAAGAAAATTGGTTGTCAGGGAGGACATCTGGAGGTTCTTCAAAGGCAGACAGGGGATGGTGTCAAAAAATGTGTTATTAAATGATAATTGTTATAATGAGTAAAAATTAGTGGTGGAGTAGTAAAACTTATTTTAAGGGATAAAGTGATTCCAGAATGCTGTCAATGAAACAACTCTGGTTTTTCAAACAGCTATGACCTTTTCAATGCATGATATATTGAAATATATATTGAAGTACTGTACAGAGTATGAGTTACTGCGGTGCAGTGCCATTGATTTTTGTATGGCATCCCAACGTACTAGGGAGACGCCCCTGCATTGTAGCACACCACATCGACCTGAAATAGAAGGAATATTTACAGATATGCAAGATAATGGACCATGGGTGTGCACAAAGTACCTTGCAATTTGGTCTGGTGTTAAAGAATGGCAAAGCCAAATGTTGTATTTATTTTTTTAGATTAGGGAATGAAGAAAGCTCTTGTTGGGTTTTCTTCTATTGCTATCTGTCTCACATTGGTGAGATAAACTTTTGCTTCCGGTTTCAGGGGCTTATGAGGTAGTGAAAGTAAATCCCCTCTTAGACAGTTGTTACATGCATGTGATGTACATTTAACAGCACTGAGCTTATCATCAACAAGCACTAGGTCTGTCACATGGCGAGAATCCATTGTAAGCTATGACCTGATATACATATAGCTTTCAAAGAGTGACTTCTTTTGCATCTGGAAGCCAAATGGAGCCATGGGGAAATAAAGATATGACTACTGAGTTGCTGGGATTAAAAACAACTATGGCCAAACCTTTTTTTTTGGCTTTACTTCTCTTATTGGTCACAGGAGTAAATTTACTAATGCTATACCTCTTATATGCTGACAGCGGAGAGCCACGCTACAGCCAGGAAAGATCCTGATTGACAGCTGGCTTTGCCTCTCTAGAGCAAGAGCCAGCTGTGCCTGCCCCCTCCCCTGTCTGTCCCTCCAATGAGCACTGGAGGAACAGAGAGAGGGGAGAGGGGAATCTTTGCGGGGAGCGATGACTAACAGTCACAGCTCTCTGCAGGTAGAAGCCATGAGCTAAGCAATCAGTGTTTTGTGATCACTCCAGTTCTCGAGCTATAGAGGCAGAGTGTGACAGCTGCAGTGTCACACATTGGCTCAAACTATTGGGAAGAGTACATTTTACTTTCCCAATAGTTATCGTTTAATTGAACCTGTTGGTTAGAATTGAATCAGCAAAGCACATATTCTCTTTAAAATTATGATTTTCCATAGATGAATGTTGCCAATAAAATTGATCTGGAAATGTAAGCTGTTTTTTGTGGAACTCGTATGGTTATACTGGTCGAAAAAGTGCTAATGTTTATAGCGGTAAAACTACAAATCCTATAATGCCTCTGCCTCTGGGAGTCATGGCTGTGGTTTTCAGTCTTGTAGTGCCTCATGGGACTTGTAGTTTCACCACAGCTGGAGTGTCGAGGTTGCCTGCCTTTAGTTTCAGAAGACTACCATACTTAAATACTTAAAAGGTGGGTTGTGTCCTTTGGTCAGTTTAAATGTCAAACTTAATTTTAAGATTGTATTGCATACAGTTTTAATGTTCTCCTTATGTTCTAGTGTAGGGCTTGATAATTCACTGGTGTCTTGGATCAAATTCTGCATGCCACACATGCAATTAAACAAGTATGTTACTGACACAGATTTTCACTCTATAAATTCAATAAAGTTTGACTTTCTTTTCATTTAATAAGGACAATAACTATTACTCTGCTAAGTGTGCTAAACACAATGTTTCAGATAATATTTATAGGACTCTGCACCATTAACATTCCTAGCTATTTATTTATATATATGCTTGCTAGTTTCTTTTTATCTTGATATCGACTGCAGCTAATTTGTGGGGGGCTGTAACTCTTCAGCATTTTTTTCATCCTAGGAAACCTATGGTAAAGAAGTACAAGGATTGCCAATAATGTTCTCCCTAAAATGCTAGCTGTCTGGTTGTCAATCTAACCCAATAGCTCCATGTAGTTCAGAGTCTGTGACCAGAAACAGGAATGCAGGAAGCAAGCTCAGAAAGAAATCAGTATTCCTTATCTGCATATTTGTTTTTCGGGTAATATACTAAGAAAGTGCTGAAGACATTGCGGTTGATTTTCTAAAGGAATTGAGATTGCTCACTTGGGAAAATGAATGTCCATTGAGTTTAGTAAATAAAGTGAAGCTGTTCACTTCAATTATCCAATCATATGCAGTAAAATGTTTTTTTTTTGTTTTTTTTTATAATTTCCCTTGCACCTGATTGGATATCCAAAATGAGCACACCTTCACCTTACTTACTGAACTCGGTAAACATTCACTTTGCAAAGTGAAGAGTGTCTACACTTTAAGTAAATCCATCCTGTTGGATTACCAATAACAGCTTGTTTCATACATTGCAGGTTTACTCAATACTTTGCCAAGTGGTACACTAAGAACATTGGAATGCCTAAACTGAAATCGAACAGAATAAGTAGATGACTTTGTATATGTTTAGATTGGGAAAGTACCTTGGCTTCATTTAGACCTAATTCTATCAGAGGTATAGACTGAGAACAGCTGGCACAGTGGAGTAGTGGTTAGCACCTCTGCCTGGCAGCACTGAGGATTCTCAGCTCAAATCCTGGTTAGAACACTATCTACATTGCCTTTGCATGTTCTCTTTGTGCTTGCATGGGGGTACTCTGGTCTCCTCCCACTCTTCAAAGCATGGCATGTCATTTTCAGGGCCGGATTTTCCACAAGGCCAACCAAGGCTAGGCCTTTGGGCAGCAGGGAGTATAGGGGCAGCAGCAGGGAGTATAGGGGCAGCAGGGGTGGGGAATTCCTATCTCCTGATGCCCGGGACATGCAGTTCCAGGCGCTGAGTGGGTAGTTGTTTTCTACATTTAGCTCAACCTGACTTTCAGGTAGTGAGATCAGTGGCAAATCAGTAGAAAACTGGTATTAAGCTTAGCTTAGTAATTATTTTATGTGTTTGAAGACATACAGAAGCAAACTATTTTTTGTATATTTATCTGAGATTGTTCTGGAAGGCTTGTTCTTTAAAGAGGAAATTTACCTATATCTTGAAAGGACAAGTTCACCTTTTGTAAAAATTAGAGAAATGCATAATTAATAAGATATAAAAAATATGCATTTTTTAAATATTTAATATAATTTAATATCTTTAATATTTGCATTCAAGCCTGGCAAGCATTGCAATTGTGATCACTCGATCACAGATTCAAAGCTTAGTCTTCTGCACATTCTCTCCCAGGCAGAGCACGTACGGAGGTACAGAGTTTCAGTTAGGGGAAATGGGGGAAGGAAGACTGGACTTCAAACTGCATTAAATCACAATGTCCAGCCATCCTCCCTCCAGGTAGATGTGGGAATATGGGCAGCTCTACCTAGAGCGAAGACGGCTGGACGCTGCATGAGGTGGTTTAATGCAGTTTGAAGTCCAGCCGTCCATCCCCCATCTCTCCTAACTGAAACTCCGTACCTCAGTATAAGCTCTGTCTGGAAGAGAATGTGCAGAAGCCTGAGCTTTGAAGCTGTGATCTAGTGATCACAATTGCAATGCTTTCTTGGCTTAAATGCAAATATTAAAGAAAGTCATATTGTTTTATATATTATTATTTATGGATTTCTTTAATTTTTGCAAAAGGTGAACTTATCCTTAAAATGACAACAGGGGCACCTTTAGAAATGTTTAGTAATGGTAATCTACAAACAGATTCTTATAGATAATAGCAGGTTTTTTATTTTTTTGCATATCTTTTTTTTAATTTCCTCCCTCTTCTCACAAGATGTTTAGGTGGGTACTGCCCATGAGAGCTTACAATCTAAAAGGGAAGGGCAAGTGATACAAAAGTCGGTAACTGTGGGGGGATGAGTTGTTTTGAGAAAGTTAAAGTTCAGTGGTTAAAGTGACATTAAACTCAGAGTTTTTTTCCCCCATTGTAATTGGGCTGTAAGGACTTACCTTAAGTCAAGCCTCTTGATCCGATCATCTTCTTTCTTACACTTGTTTGCAGCAGTACCTCCAGTACTGGTGCTGGTGCCGGTCTCTGATCCAGCACAGACTGTCGTTTCTTCCTGTCCCGCGGGGTCTGTCCGGGGTGCATAGTCCCGGTTGCGTGCATTCACTTCTTCTGAGTCTCTCCTCTTCTCCCCACTGGTGACATGAACTGCGCAAATGCCCGCCCACATCATCCTCCTGCACGGCCGTTCGGGACCTGTGTACTGCAGCCGGGAGTGAGCGGCACAGACAGTGGTAAGTAAATATATATTTGACAATTTTTTTTTTTTTTTTTACATATATCTACTGCTTTCTAGCAGTAGATATATGTAAAAAAAAAAGGAGACTGTAATGCTACTTTATGTAAAGGTGGAATAGGCTTTGCTGAAGAGATGAGTCTTCAGGGATCCCCCACAGGCAGATAGAAGGGGATAGCCGGGCATATTGATCTATGCAGACTTGTAAATTTACTTAAAGGTCCACTTTAAAATTCGAATGTCTCAAATATATAGTCAACATGCCGTTGAATCATAGCTTGCTCACCTCTTACCCCTGGACTGATTTGTTTTTTTTTTTCTTAAAACACAAGCTTCAGCGGACCTTTTGATCGGGCTATTTCAGTTCTCCCTCTGAACATTCTAGGGTTAAACGTGAATAGGTGTACCGAGTACAGTTTAATCACTGAGAGAAAAAAATCTTTAAAGCATTCCACCTGTATTGCTGGCAGATGGCTTGGAAACACGGCACACAGTTTAGAAACACCACTCGCTAATACAAGAGGTATTAAATATAAGGGTGAACATCTGCTAGTAAATACACAGCAAACAAGAATGCAGGTCGGAGCCAAACATCTGCAGAAGACTGAACACATCTCTGCTCTTAAACCCAGCGAGTTTTCTGCTAATAATTAACAGAGCTATTGATTTTAGATGTGTATCACAAAGCTATAATTTTGTCAGGGCTCAGACCACATAAGTTGTTCCTTTCTTTGGTTGTTTCATTTAGTCTTATTCCAAAAGTCAGTAAATTGACGACCAGGAGAAAAATTATAATTGACATCATCTGTGGGAAATATTTCATAAAACAACATGCCCAGATGTAGGATTAAAGACATGTGGTAGTAAAATACCACACCGAGTAAAAAAAAAAGAGAGAAAGAGAGCCCAGGATCCACAATTTCTTATAAAAACAGATGTGCTATTACGCCACTCCGCTTGTTTTTCAGCACTTTTGCTCCGAATAATTCCACTTCTTTTCACAATTACACAAGGGAGGCATAAGAAATTGGTAACATGTGCCAGTTTAAACATGAGCACTCATGTTGGCATTATACTAAACCAAAAGATTTTTTTTTTCTATTGCAAAATATAGGTGACTTAGCGAAAAGCTAAAAATAAAAATGGTGGACGCATTTTGGTCCTATATGCAATCACAAAAGGCAAATCACAGGCTTATGTCACCCAACAGTTTGTTACATGTTGATGATGTGTCCAGTTTGAATCCAAGAGGATTGGTTGGCTCTGTGGGCTACATGCAAACTCTTACAGGGTTATTCACAAAAGGGTGAAGAGTTTGGAGAAGGCAGGAGAAGTGAACAATCTAGGCCAACATAGCTGAACTGGAAAGTGAGCTGAATTGGAGAATTTTTCCGAATCAGCTATTTTGGCCTAGATTGTTCCCTTCTCCTGCCTTCTCCAAACTCTTCACCCTTTTGTGAATAACCCCGTTAGAGTGCTTTTCTGCACTTGGGTCATGTGGGTGGATTTCATTGGTTTTAATTGTTTTAATAAAAGTGGAATTTCACTGTTGTGAGCTTCTTGTCTCTCCTTCTGCTCTCATTAAAATTATATTTGAAGAAACATCTTATCTATGAATCAAGGATCTGAGACTTGAATCATCCTGGAAAAGGGGGCTGTTCTGTCATGTCTGCCATTAACATTTGACTTTCCTGGTTGTAAGGGTCAATTTATAAGGCGAGCTGCTGCCCGCTTTTGGTTGGTGGCACATAGTGTTGTTTAATATTGAAGAATCGCACTGATTTTATATGATTGGCGTTCAATAAGAATAATTTCACTATGTTTTTTGGACTTTCTCTTTGTTCATTTCAGCATATTTTTTTATTATTTTACATGACATATTATTGTGTTTAGGGGGACATTTGTAGTGCTGTCTAGTACATACTGATTTATGTATGATTTTTTAATTCACAGACTTAGGTGGGTCAAAGACAGTCAGATCAATAGCTAGGAAATAAAATATTTTACAGGGGATTTTTGGTGCTTGGGTTTGGGCTTTGGGTTTCTGAGTTCGTCAAGCACAGATGTGAAAAAAAAGCCAGTATAATAAATAGTTTCTTCACTTGAATTGTGGTTCTAGCAAAGGGGCAAAAGAGCAATAAGTACCAAAGGGCCACACATATCACTCAAGCCACAGGTTGGATACCAGGGGTCTCCATCTTGGGGTTTCTATTTCACCATAATCAATCTTGAACCTGAAGTTTAGGAGGTCCACATATCCTGGAAAAAAACTTTAATATTTTTGGCATTTTATCTATCTATCTATCTATCTATCTATCTATCTATCTATCTATCTATCTATCTATCTATCTATCTATCTATCTATCTATCTACAGTCATGTGATAAAGTAATTGCACCCCATGAAAATTGCTGACTTTTTCAACATTTGTACAGGCAAGCATTAGCTCATCATGGAAACAGTGCCCAAGGATAATACTTGATCAAATGACACATAAAATTGACGTTTTTTTATTTACATACTTTAAATTATGGAAAATGCAGATTTGTCACTTGACAAAAAATAAATACACCTCTACATTTACCAGCACTTCAAATGCATGAAATTAGAATCAGATGTTCCAGATTAGGTGCCAATGATTAAGGTGACCATACACTTTACAACCCTCGCAAGACTTTTGTCTTGCGAGGGTTGTAATGTACTTAAAAAAACGGACGGTCTGCCCATCTTGGACAGGCAGATCGTACTTGCGATCATCGCAAGCCCGCCCCCTGAGGGGCAGGCTTACGATGACTGCAATGAGGGGCGGGCTTACGATGACTGCAAACAGGCTGTGTGCGCACACCGGCCCGTTCGGCAGTTGTCGAACCAGCAGGCCACTAACTCGCCGAGAATCGTACGATTCCCGGCGGGTTTTCTAGCATGCTGGTTCGACGGAAGCCTTCCATACACTGCACGATTCTCGTACGATCGCGGGATTTCCCGCGATTCTCGTACGAGAATTGTGCAGTGTATGGGCACATTTAGGCGCTCAGAAAGAAGGTTGCGGATGCCTATAATTCTGGCAAGGGATTTATTAAGATTGTCAAATCAGTTGAAAGCAATCATTCCACTTAAAGGAAGTAGTATACATTTCAAACGACTGCTAATTTGTCCAGGACTGACCAGCCCAGCAAATTCAGCCCAAGAGCTGACCATGCGATGCTAAAAAAAAGTCTTCAAGACTCTACAATGAAAAAAATGCACCAATTTAACCTGTATTAGAGGTATGCCAAGAAAAAGCATTTTTTGCCCAAAAAGAACAGTTTTCCATTGAACATATAGGTAATGAACAGGCTTTCTGGAACAATGTGCTGTGGATCAAATGATAGAGTTAATTGCAATAGAGTAGAAAAGTTTAGCAGAAACCAAAGACAACATTTCAGAAGAACCTCATACCAACTCTTAAGCATGGCAGTGGAATGATGGTTTGGAGTTCCTTTGTTGCATCAGAATTTAGACAGCTTGCAGTCATTGAGTCAACTATGAATTCTGAATCATTAGCTATTGATATGTTTAATAACATGTATTTATTTAAATAAAAAAAATTGTTAAAAAGGCAAATTACTACAGTAGTGCTGCTGACAGTCCTTTAAGTCACACAGCAGTGCGTTCCCACCTGATGCCGATCATTGCTTCTTTCATGCCAACAGAGCATGGGTGAGGAAAGATCAGTAAGAAGAGAATTCCACAGAACCTCAAGGAGGTGCAGGCTTTAGAGAAAAGTCCAGAGCCTAGAAGGCTGCATTTCGCCTTCCTGTCAGAGAGGTAATGCAAGCTAGCTTAAATCCATATGCATCCTGTCTGTAGGATTGTCTGATGAAGAACTGACTGCACCCAGAGGGGCAACATCAGAGTTACAGTGTGGTGAAACGTCTATTAGCCACCGCTGTATGTTCGTTGACTGCTGTTTGCTAATCCCCTTTGGCAGGAGTTCTGCGAAAGGAGGCTAAGTTGCTTACTTTACTCTGTGGATTACAAGTTCTCTTGATGGAGAGTGAGCACTCCATTGAGAGTTAAAAGGCACCAATGCGGGAAGACTGTAGCTAATATTCCACTGGCCAGTGGCTTAGGTAGAGCCTAATAGTTGTAAATAGGTCATTCTTAGAGTCATTTGTCTAGTTTGCTGTTATATGTAATTGCCTGTGCCTGAGCCAGTATTTGATATCGTATTATTAAGGCTGTCTGCATTGCATTTGTTTTACAGAATATCAATTACAGTGCTTTTTTCCCCCTTTCAGTAAAGCACATTTAGTGCTACTGGTATGTCAGTGAGTTCAGGGTGGGTCATTACTGAGGAAAGACAGAAGGTCCAGAATTTAGGAGTTTCCCAAAAACAAGTGGACAGTGTGACAGGCTTCAGGAGCTTTCGGAGAGAAAAAAAGACCTTTTAAATTGTGTGATAGGGTTCAGGAGCTTCCTAAGAAAGAAGTAATATTGTACACAGTGGAACAGATTTCAGGCATGAAATGATCATGGACAGAGCATGCCAGAGTTGAAGTTTTTCAAGATCAAAGAGATTCTATACAAAGTGCACCAGGGTTTAGGAGCTCCCCAAAACAAACCGGTCTTATTCAGAATACACTAGGGTTTAGGCACAAAATGATCTTGTACAGAGTGCAGCAGGGTTCAGGAGCTTCCCAAGAACAAAATCATTTTGGACAGAACATGTCGTATCTGGAGATACCCAAACACACAGTGATCTTTAAAAGAGCATGTAAGGTCAGAATCTCCCCAGTCTACTCTTAATAAGTTTGACACATTTTCAACACACACCAACACAATCAAAAGCTAAAAAACAACTTACAATTGATTTTGGTGCAGATGAGGTGGTTGTGATTTTCAGGGTTCCTTAAAGTGGATCCAAACTCTGCCACCATTGCTCTGAGGTTTTGCCATAATCTGGAATTATACACATATTACTGCCACTGTATCTTGGCAGGTTTGGCCTCTTAATTGGCTGGGCAAGGATGATGTAACTATCATGACTGCACACGCCATCAATGACATGCCATGAATGCACACTGAGCTGTGCATATTTTTGCTTGCACATTGGGTGGATGATGAAAGCCAGCAAAGCTTCAACTTATACACTACAGGAAAAATTCCCCTGCAAAGTGCAAATTCCCTTGCAAAATGAACAAATGAACAGCCTATTTGTCTTTAGTAAATCAACCCCACGGAGTCTCTTTTGCAGTAAAAGCCTACCTTCTAGCAATGTTTTTTTAACAGACTTTATCCCCTTCAGGTGTGTGGCCGTTTATAAACGTCCACCCCCTGAAGCGGTTATACCAAGAACACAGCTGCAGCCGTGTTCTTGGTACTGTTGTAAACAGCCGGCGATGGCTGTTTGTTTGTACCGAGCAGCAGTGTGTGCCACTTGACATGTTTGGTATCAGTTTACCCGGAGTGACCTCGTCTTTTATATTTTACCAAACAATTGGGTATTATATTCTGTTTCTGTGCACTAAATTTCATGAATTTCATTTATCCTCAAAATACTGGTTTGATAAACACTTGCACAAATATCGTGCAACATAAAAAAATTGCAACTAGCATTTTTTTTTATTCTACAGGGCCTTTGGTTTCACAAAATATATAATTGTTTGGGGGTTGAAGCTGTTTTCTAGCCAGAAATTCAGATTTTATCATGTGTGTGCAAATAGTAAGACATTGCTCTGGACAGTTGATTAAATAGAAAAGGACATATTTTCTTTTTTTCTTTTTTATCCTGTTCAGTAGAGCTAAATGTTAGTATTGTTATTAAAGTTCCCTTTATTTTACTGAATGTGAAAATCTAATTTTAACCCAATGCACATTATTATCATTATTAGTATTATCATTAACAATCATAGTAGTTGTAGTATTGGTAGTAGTAGTAGCAATTATCAGCATCATAAAGCCTGTTAAAGACATTGAGCTTGTGTGGCCGGTTAGTAATTTAGGGTATATAAGCCAAAAAAGCCTAAGGCAACATCAATTCAAAATACAACCTTGAACTCATACGGAAGTTTTACATTTCCAAATTGTTTTTTCTCCACTAAACTAATTACTGCCCAGAGGTCATGGCCAGTAGTCACAGGTCACACGATGATTGAGCAAGCATTCAAACTGCTCAGGACATTTAGACGTATCTACAATACATGCTGTAGTCATTGTAGAAGAGATTCTATCCCATATTGAACAGTAAATCCTTTCCTTTCCTCACCCACATCTAAGATCTGTTCTGGCTAATGTACACAGCAATAGTAATATTAAAGAAAGTAAGTCAGCAGTTTTGTCCTGCATAAATCATAATATATTAATATTATCCACTAGTCCAATCTTACAGAAATTCACTTTTTATTCATTGGTTTCTGTTCTATAAATATTGTATTTTGTTCCTGAATTTATAAAAAAATGCTTACTATAATTATTTTCAGTTTTAAACAGAATAAGGACCATTCACACTATGCTTTGCTTTAACGCATGCTGTACGCTGCATTGTGGATGTTGTGCTCAATATTGTAGTTGTTTGTTAGGGTGTAATTCTAAACTACTGGCTACTACACTACGGATCGCAACGTACAGGTCTGAAAGAGCCCTTATTTTTTAAAAAGCATTACCCCAACTCCCAGGCTTGCCTCCATTATTAACACATACAGATGACATGACACAAGTTCTCTGACTGAGATATAGGTGGATGTATATAGGGCAAGCTTTAAAGTGACACAAAACTCTAAGGAGTCAAATCTTAAAAATGTATTCAAGTACACTATTAACAAAAATGTATCTTATTTATGTATCACTCGGCTGTAGATCCTCAAATCATCTCTGAATTGGTGCTGCCACTGTCCTTCCTTCTGGAGGGGGGCTACTTTTATTCCCCATGCTCCCTGTGTGTGTTGTCACCACACCAAGCTCGCTCCCTTGATGGACTGCAATCTCATGTTTAGTTTACTAATTTGTTTTCAGATTGTAGTCTATCACAGGAGTGACCTTTGAATGGTGGCTCTTGACAACACACACACAGGGACCATGGGGTTTCAGAAATTATTTGAAGATCTACAGCACACAAATGATACACAAATAAGATACATTTTTGTTAATAGTTAGGGTACTTGAATGCATTTTTAACTCTGCTTAGTGTCACATTAGAGCACATACTTCCCAACTTTCTGAGATGAGAAAGAGGAACACCTTCCAGCACAAACTATTTAGGCAATAGACACACCACTGCCACACCCCCAGTTACCTGAACCATTATGGAATCTATATGCCAAAAATGATCGGTTAAACTCAGAAGTGTTTTTTTTTTTTTAAATTATTTTTCCTTTATATTGGCTTTTCAAAATAGTAAACAAGATATTGAAGAAATAAGAAAAGTTTTAGAGCAGAATAACACCTTTGGTAATTAAATAGAACATATCTGTAAATAAAACCAAAAAGATGGGATAGTTGAAGAGTAAAGAGGGACAGAGGGATTTGGTTCAAAATGAGGGACAGTTGGGCGGTATACATGCATACAATGTACAGAGAAGATTTTACATAGGAACTTTAAAAATGCCAGCAAGATCCTACATAAAATCATGGGTCGTGTGCATGAACCCTTAGTCTTGAATGAAGTGTTAAAGTGAGACTAAACTCAGAAGCTAAATCTTAAAAATACATTCAAATACCCTAACTATTTACAAACTTAAATGTTTTTTATACATCACTCAGCTGTAGATCCTCAAATTATCTCTGAATTGGGGCTGACACTGTCCTTCCTTTTGGAGAGTGGCTACTTATGGTTCCCATGGTCCCTGTGTGTGTTGTAAAGTAGCCACCACTCCAAGCTCGCTCCCGTGGTGGACCACAATCTCAATACAAATGAATAAACTAAACATGAGATTCTAGTCCATCACGGGAGCGAGCTTGGAGTGGTGGCTACTTTGCAACACACACAGTGACCTTGGGGAACAAAAGTAGCCACTCTCCAGAAGGAAGGACAGTGTCAGCACCAATTCAGAGATGATTTGAGGAAAATAATTGTTGCTCTACATAAAGATGGCCTAGGCTATAAGAAGATTGGCAAGACCCTGAAACTGAGCTGCAGCTTGGTGGCCAAGACCATACAGCGGTTTAACAGGACAGGTTCCACTCAGAACAGGCCTCGCCATGGTCGACCAAAGAAGTTGAGTGCACGTGCTCAGCGTCATATCCAGAGGTTGTCTTTGGGAAATAGATGTATGAGTGCTGCCAGCATTGCTGCAGAGTGGCCAGAATTTATCTAATCTGGAATTTTCATAAAGTGAGCTGCTGCACATAGAAAGACATAAAAAAGACAAGAGCAATAATAACTTAAAATGATGTTCTACCATCAAACATGCAATATATATCTAAATATTAGGAAGAAGAGATATGTTCTCACAGGGTGCTGCTTTTAATCTACACTGTCCAGTGTCCACATTCCAACAGATACAATCAGCTCAGGCCCAAGGCAACTCAAACTTCCAGGAAAGCTTCCTGTTAAAGTCCCCAGCAAAGGCACAATAAACAGAATACAGATAGAAAACATGTATCAGCTATTGCATCCACAGTAAGAGGAGGGGTATTAAATAGGTTTTTACAGCTTAGGAATGGGATTTACTTGCATCAGAGCAGTCTTAAACAAAGTGATGTTATTAACACTTTAAAGAATTTACAGTAGCTATAACCTACATTTAATTTTACTGAGGATAGAGGTTTCCACATTACTTCTATTATTAACATCTAGACTGTAACACTGTAACATGAGACCGCACACTGATCTGAATGTGCACTGTAAAGCGCTGCATAAATTGTCGGGGCTATATAGAGTACATGCCTGTAATAAATAAATAAAGTGTAAAAGTATTATTCAAGTTTACTGGTGCAGGGTATCTTCTAGGGATGAGGCTTGGGTTCACCACTGCCATCGGATCGCAGCAGATCCAGCAGGTTCGAGTAAACACAAGGTTTTTACCACAGGTTTTTGCAAAAAAACAAATGCCAGTCTAAGGGGCATATTTATAATCCACCAAGTATGATATTTACCAAACATGCACTGTATATTAATTTTGCTGGTGCATGTGTTTTAATGACATTGATTGATTTGCCACCAGTGAATGTTTGATGAAATTATTCAAGTCGAAAATTCTACGGAAAAAAATAAATCCTACCAAAGCATATACTGTATGGGGTCTATTCACGAAGCTGCCGAAGGATCTAGCCGTAGCTTCGGCCGATCCTTCGGCTAGCTTCGGTTACGGGAGTCCATCGGTTAATTCGAACCGAGAGCCTGCTGTACGGGCTATTCACA
>NW_017306296.1:1417330-1472511 GCF_000935625.1 Nanorana parkeri | reverse complement strand
CCCTCTGCTGCAGTTCCCCATCAGGTCCATCAGCAGAGGGCGGGTACAATGCTAGTTTACTATTGGCTATTGCAAATTGAAATAGCCAATAGTAATGTCCCAATGCTTTTCAATGGGAAAATTCTTTTTTTTTTCTATTCTGACATCGCGTGTTTCTCTCCTTGGCGGCCGGGAGCGGGAGGCTTCCAGAGCGCCCGGGAGAGTTTTTATTTTTCCTTTTTCTTTTACAGCAGCAGAGCCGCCGGAAAATAGGAAACTATTGGGCGGAGCTAGCTGTCACTGCTAGCTCCGCACAATCATTTTCTATTAACTTTTTTTGTACTTTTTAACTATTTTTCTGTTCTGCTCGGTCCCTCTGAGGGACCGACCATGCTGAGCATGTTCGGCCGACCCGAAGCCACACGAAGCAAGCCGATGTACGGCTGATTTCAGCCGATGTACGGCTGAAATTAGCCGTACCAGCCTGAAGTGAATAGCCGAACAGTGTTCGGCTCACTTCACTTCAGATCGGTCATTCACTCGGCTGCCCTCGGCAGCTTCGTGAATAGACCCCTATGTGTGCTATGCAAGTATTCCATATCAACGTATAAAATCATACTAGTTTTTATTCCTTTAAAAATTGAGAGTTTTATTTAAAAAAACAAAAAGAGAGGGTTTTTTACGTTCACAATTTCTCCCGGTTAAACCATAAAAGAGAAACCCATTACAATCTCCTAGGTACTTTCCTTGTGTACGCTGATTTTTATCCAAGGTCCATATTTTCAAGAATGTATATACAATTCAGGTAGTTCAAGTCTTAGTGAAAGACAAAAAATGTCATGTCATTTTTAAACATCCATACATTGTTTAATCATTTTGTATTTTTGAACAGTAAAATACAGACCTCGTGTAACAGATCATGTTAGGTGATTAACAGCACATGTCTTTAACACATAGCAGAACATCAAGAAATCATCCCTCAGGAGGCCACTATAAGGCCCCTTTCAGATGGGTAGTCCAATCAGGTCTGCCTGTCAGTTTTTCAGGTGGATCTGATTGGAAGCTCAATGTTAGTCTATGGGCAGCCAGATCTAAACAGACGTGTGTCCATTTGCATCCAATTATTCCCAACTCTCTCTAGGTCCAGAAAACAAAACAGAACAGAGTTGTGCTTTGGCGGACCTGATCGAGGGTTATCTGATGTAAATTGACACATGCCTGGTTACATCCATCTCCCCATAGACCTAACATGGGTCCAGTAAGTTCAGTTATTTCCTCCATTGTAGGATGGAGGAAAAAAATGGATGGACATGGATGTCACAATGGTGACATCCGTACCGTACTGCTCCAATCAGCAGCAAAACTGTGCATAGATCCCCTGCTGATTGGAACTGACAGCGCTCATGTAAAAGGGACCTAAGAGAGAGATAAGAGTAGATGAATAATTCTCATTAGCTAGAGTGAAAGAGACAGATCTCAGGGATATAAAAAACTCCAGTGTATGTATGGCAGTGTCCTTCCAAGAATTACACTTATGTCTGACATGTGAATCGAGAAATCCTCAGGATGGGGACACTACAAAAGAGGAGGAGCAAACTGCTTGGTGCCAGCACTCCTCTCCTCTTATCTCCTGTCACTGGCCACGTGTTGCACACTCGGACATGATAAGTTTGAGAGTCATCTTAAAAAAAAATTGAATTTGAGCTCTTTTTAGAATTTGAAGAGGCTATTTTTTTTGAAAAAGGAAAGGAGGGGAAGGAGAAGGAGTAGAGGTGCCAGGAGGCAGCTAGTTGGCATCAGCAACAGTGTAAATGAGAGAGGAAAAAGGTTGTATTTTCTTGGTTAAACTTAGATAAAATAAATGTATTGTTTTTCTGAGGGTTGCCATACACTGCTCTATTTTTCTCGTTCAATCCCAAAAAATAGAGCAGATTCCTCCATCAACACTACAAATGTGTTGATTGAGGAATCCCCGCTGTTTGCATTGTATTCTTACAACGGCCGCCAGCCACTGTCAGAATACCCAAACAGAGTCGGCATGTCATTGGCTGCCGGCTCTGATTGTACGAAGATTTTCCAGCCGGCTCCTTTGATCAGCTGATCGAGGGACGCCAGCCGAAAGGGTGTCGACATCGATGTATGGGCACCTTAAGTAACATTCGCACTGGGTTTTTGGTAGTCCTCTGTGATCCAGGCCTGATTTGTCAGAATAAAAGTCAACTTCTCTGACAAACTCTTCCGCTGTGCTGAAGGCTCTCTGACATGGCACTGACCATTACCTTGAGTACATATTGGGCCACTTACAGCCGGTGTTACATCCTCGACACCCAATAGTTCTTTTTTTTATTTACAGCCTTGCTCTCCCTGCTTGTGTTTGTTTATCTGTAAATAATTTGAACAAAAATACATAAAAAAAGGAATAAAATAATGTAGGATCACCCAGACCATGAAGTGGAGCAATGGGGGTTTTCCACAATTTTTTAGTGTAAGACTTACTGTGGTATCATCCCATCCCCACCCTCCTCATCACTTGAGCCCACTTAGCAGTAAGCTGCAGCTGCAGGAACATCAATGGCAATTGCTTCCTCCTGTCCATTTTCCCCTCCTTCGTTGCTCTTGACACTCACTTCCTCAACATCAGGTTAGTTATTAGTTTCTGCACATCCTCCTGCAGCAAGCTACTGATGTTGTGCTGATATGATTCCGATGGCTCTTCCATGTCAGTTTTTGGTGTCTCAGAGGGGTTAGCTGTAGGGGAGTACAAAGAATCTGGTACATGTTTGTAGCTGCTGATGAAAATGCACTGCTCTGTGAAGAGGATGAGAAAGGCATGCTTATTCACTCCATGACCTCCTCTAAATGCTCTGCAAAGTAAAAAACTGCATCGGGGGAGGAGGGGTGTGGCACCAGCTAAAAAGCAACAAAATGAGTTGCTGAAACACAGAAAGAGTCAGTCCTAAAAAGGACTGTGCGGCCTATTTGCTGTGAATACAAACAGTGGTACACAATAATATGTAAGTCACCACAATGTAATTAACAGTAATGGAGCACAGAATAGCACAGTTAATACGGGGTGGGGGCTACACTACACATTTCAATTCAGGCCAGGTAGCCCATCACACTGCAATTCACTGTTATGCAGCACAATACTGAACTCTATATAGCAATGTATAGTTCTAGATTCATCACCATAGAGCACTAGCAGTATCTCTCCCTGAAAATGCTCTGTCTACTTCAACTCCACACACCCACACAGTGACAAAAGGCTGATGGGAATCCTTACTTTTATAGAGAGGGGGCTGGCACAATAGAAAACCCCCATTATGGGTCCATCTTTACCATCTGACCACAGCTCAGAGGCCAAGAATTGCATAATAAGTGATTGGTTGCTATGGCAGCGAATGTTCCCTTTAGTTTTCCGTTTTTCCAAACTGTAAACAGTTTAGGTCAAACTCATGGTTAACTCAAACCTAATGCTTAAGGCCGTGACACACTGCACGCAAAGCCGTGCAGAGCGAAGCAAAGCTATCCGGCACGGAGCTTTGCATGCATTGTGTGAGCTGAGTGCAGTCAGATGATTGACTGCACCCTCAGCCAATCGGCTCATCCGTAACAACCAGCCAGCTGTCGCATGCCGACGCGCTGGTTTATTCGCACAAGCCGATTGGCTGAAGATTACATTTTTCATCTCGGCATGCTCAGCTATGCGAGTTTTAACTAGCTGAGCTGCCGAGGAGAAAATTACATGACACACTGCTCACAAAGGCAGCGCACCACCGCTCCGCACTGCTTCGCGTGCAGTGTGTCACGGCCTTTATTCCTAGTTCTAAGTAAGCAAGTTTGAATTATGAAAATAAACGTTACTTATTGGTGCTTACAGTACCTTAAAGTGGAGTGGGTGGGCACAGCACGCAATTTCCAGATTGTCAGGCCCCTTTCTTATTCTAAGAAAGAAAAGGGAATTTCAACAGCTAACATTTTTATACTATGTGTTGCATGTTTCATACAATTTTTATTGGCTGTTGCAAATATTCATATTCAGCCCATCATCCTTCATTTGTCAATCCATCCAACCTGCACTTTAAACTATTTCTGATAATTTACAGACTAAACACATACAACACACTGTGAATGTATTTAATATGCAAAGGACAAAGAAATGTTGAAATTCCAAACTCAAATAATGACCCAGGATAGCTTCTAACATATTCCATAGTTATGGGGAAGATTGTGAGTTGACATTTAAGAACATTTTTTGAGGCTTCTTTTGGCCTTGAATGATGAGCAGAGGAGATTGCACCCATATGCTCTCTTTCTGCATTCTCCTTTTATTTGTAAAGCCCACAAATCCAGACCATCTGTGCTATAAAAGGTTCTGTGCAAAGTATAAAGTACATAAAAATTTAACTTTTTTTGATATAGGTAGTTAGAAACCAAACAAGAAAACCCAAAAGAAAGAAAATATTTTCGTGTGTGCTTTCATACCATGATGGATGGTTTGCTGGCTTTATTTATTTTGGAATCAGCATTCATGGAAGATGGCTCAATAAGCATATCAAAGTAAATAAAACACGATAAGATGTAGCCACATTGGAATGTAGACTGTTACATGAACTTTGCTGTGGCTGACTTTATCGGTTAAATCATTTTAGTGGCTTCTTTGTTGATCTTAAGTTTATTTTAAATAAGCTAAGAGTCAAGTTTTTCTAATGACAGGTATATGCCTAACTATGGCATATATACATATGTAGCATGATAAGGTGGTATTATTTGATAGCCAGATATCTATTGTGTAAACTTGTATAGGTTGAGCATGCATGTTTACAAGCTCTGCCAGACAACATTTTTTCTTGCCTAATGTATTAGAACAATAGTTACTGGCTGGGAAAAAATACATGCAGTGCACTTTCATTGAAAATAATTCAGGTACATTTTTATTGTGTAAAGGTACACTGCCAGCCCACACAAATAGACCAGCGTTAACGCAATACATAATCTAAATGGGTTCTAAAAAATATATTATCCTATTTTAGATCGAAGCACTTACAGAATATTTTATCCCTCACCTGAGCAATAGTGAAGGGGAAGGCCGTTTTTATATAACAAAAATGTACCTTTCTCTGAATGATCACAAAGAAGAGATTATATTACCTCCTTTAGTAAAGTTATGCTGAGAAAACTATAAAATTTTAATGGGGACCAGCAATTCAGCAAGGGCTTTATTACGCCATAGCATGCATTATAAAGCATCATATATGTGTGTGGTAGCGCTTGACATTCATTGTTAATTGCACTTAATTGCACTGCATATGCACATATACCATGTGCTAGAGCCCACCACAATGCACAGTGTACTACATTTAAAAAAAATAAAGAACTATTTTCTCATGTATTAAGGTGCTTTGACAACCTTTCACAATAAATGAGCTGCCTAATGTACCTTGTCTCATAGTTACATAGTAGGTAAGGTTGAATAAAGACAAGGGTAGACACGTAAGCTGCAGAAAAATTCAGTTCGGATATTTCAGTATTCGGATCTGGAATTTAATTCGGTTCGGGTTTCGGATTCGGACGAAATCTGAATTTTCGTTGAGTCGAGTTTCTAATGAGTTTCCGAATATTTGTTACGAATACCACAGAAAACCATATACAGATATTAATACTAAAGCTGAAGCTCCTAGACCCAAATGTCATTCGGGATCTGAATTTCCGAATTGTATTCGGGAGCTCCGGATGTCATTCGGGTCTGGGGGCCTCAGCTTAGTAATATACAGTATGTACATGGCTCCCAAACCTGAATGGCATTCGGGAGTTCCAGAATGCCATTCGGGTCTAGGAGCCTCAGCTTTAGTATTACAGACATTCCTCGGTTACCGACTTTCCTGCTTTGCGACAACTCGCACTTACGATGGACCGCCAATGACCTCCGACCGTGCGCGTCAGTGCGACGTGTCGCTGGCGGAAGTGATGTCCTCTGATCTTCACTGCGGGTCCCGGTAAGTATTTTCATTGTCCGATGTACAGTACACTGTACAGTACTGTACATCTGCAACGCTATACAGTACTGTAGTAATGCAGTACAGTACTGTATAGAGTTCCTCACTTAACGACCAATTCATTTAACGACCTGGTCGTAGGAGCGGAGACACTGAAAAGATGCCTGACAAAAGAAAACTAATGCAGCCACCATATCTAAGGATTTGTAAGCTGCAATATATAAAAAAAAAATTCTTTGGGTTTAGATACACTTTAACTGTACTACTGTGTACCAACTGACTTTCTATAATATCTCATCATAAAATGAAAAAAGAAACATAGCACACTGGGTAGTGTAGGTAAATCTACTCTTATAGGCTATAATAAAAAATAAACTTATACAGAAGTCACTAGATCAGGGCATATCACCAAGAATATCTTTAAAAGGAATGCCAGGTCACACAGGACTGAAACTCAAACACTCTCATACCATTGCCGGCAGCAGAAAGGAGGCAGGCTATGTGGAAAACTGCTGTGAACTCTGAGAGAGGCTGAGAAAAGTAAACTACAAAAACATCCCAAGTTGGTTCAAAGAAAGAAATCTTGGAGAACAGGTACCTCCACTACACTGACATGTTTCTGGCCTGTGCCCCTTCATTAGAGTGTGGGGTGAGGCACTGTCAGACTTAAATAGGCTGTAAAAGAGTAAGAAATGGTGCTCAAACGTACTTCATAGTGGCAGAAAAGCCTTATATAGTGTGAGTTTGAGTACCATCTCTTGGTTTTCAAGTAGAACTGAAGCCAAAGTTTTGGATAGAGTAAGTGAGGGTTATCACCTTTGTCAGTGTTTTTTGCCATCTGTGTCCCATTGGAAGTGAGAGGAAATCCATCCAAAATAAAGGCATTCCTGGTGGGCAGCATGGTCTCCAGAACTAGTGTCCCCATTGGAAGACCCATTCTTGTTCTGATCAAAACCCACATTTGGGATTTTCTTTCCCTTTCAGTAATATTGATCACCAGGACAAACAGAGAGAGCGTGAATTACCCTAAAGCTCATCAGACACATTACAATCTGATTGTACAATCTCCTTTGGATCTAGCAACAACTATGTAGTGCAAGAGCCTGCCTGGCTGGATCCAAATTGATTAGATAGTTTAGGTAGGTCTTCATATTACATAGTGTTGGTAGATCTAAAGTCGATTGTATAAGGATTATATGGTCAGATTGTACTGTAAATGGTGAACGTGAAGGGACACAGGCAGAAATAAAAACCTGACAGTGGTTTGAATCCCTCTCCACTCTATCCAAAACTACATAAAAGTGTTGGCTTCAGTTGCACTTTTGCAGCCTTGGGCTATGCATGCAGGCACAGACTGCATGTGCAGCCCAAAGGTTAAGTACTGGTCCAAATTTTGTCATTTGAAGCTGATTCAGACCCAGGGGTGACCTGTCCTTTCTCTCACATCATGGTTCATCAGCACCACTAAACCATGAACTATAAAGTGTTGGCTTGTTTGACCTCTTGAATAAACCCAAATCATAAATGCTACTGCCTACACAAAAGGCGTGGTTAGCCACAAGCCTGACTGTATTATAAGCAAATGTTTATATAATGTATCTTGTAAACCATTTGCAAGGAAATCATGATGAGTATCAAAAAAGAATAATGTTTAACAAATAGATCAAAGCTAAAATATAATCTGAATTTACAGTAAATTTGTCACTTGTCTCAGAAGTGGTCGTGGCTAAGTGGGATCTTTTTATGCCATATTCAAACCAAGATAACTATGGAAATCTATCTGTCATTAAAGATAAACCCCAGTTTAAGCAAATATTGTCTAAATACAAGAGTCATGGGTATTTTTACTTGAATCTTGGTGTGCTTTGTGTACTTCATTCAGATCTGTGCAGTAATCCAGTGTGAAACTTTGTCCCTTTGCCGAAGCTTCCTGTATAAAGACCAGCCACTGCTGCACTCTTTCCTTGCACAGGGTGACTGGTCTTGACTGAAGCCATCAAATAAAATGTAGTCAATATTGAACTTTAAAAAAATATTTAACATTAAATATACATATACATACATATACTCTTTGTAAGCAACTTGAGTAGGGTATAGTTAAACATGGAGAGACTAGGCCGGTTTTAATCAAAAAATTCAAGTAATAGTGTACTAATTCACAGGAAAAGACGACATAAATTGTACAGTTGATGCACACTATTCAAGCAGGTTCAGTAGACCACAGTTTCAGAGGGAGGCACCAGGCAGGATTTAATCTAGAAATCAAAATTAGAGTGTGTAACTTCACAAAACATGTTAGAAATAATAAACAGACTCAATGCACAGTATGTACACTGTTTTACTGGACCCCAATTTGAGAAGGAGAAACCAGGCAGGTTTTATCAGAGAATAAAAATGTAAGCATATTTTGCCAACCTAAACACCCAGTAGTCTATGGGGTATATGAGCAAGTCAAATACTTTGATGAGCAAGTCAAATTGTCAAATGAGCAAGAATCTGCTCGTCCCCTACTAGCTGCATTTGCAGAACCTCTCCCTGACAGATTCCAAGTTTTGTCAGTAAAAACTATTTTCTGGTTAATTTAAACTAGTAGATGGTTAAAAAAAAACCAATTAGCATTGAATTGGGGGAGTAAATAAAACAAGTAGACTCTGATATTTGCAAACAAACAACTTCTGGGTTGCGTGGTAATTCTGGCATTTTATTCTATCAATGGAATAAAGCTGAACTCTTGCATTAGACAAAGAAGTATGCAGCACAGCACTATAAAATGAAAAAGCAGCTTTTGTTGCACTATCAGAACTGCCCCCTGCTGTCCTTCTTATTTACCACTAGTTACTGCAAGTCTGCTCGGTTGAAAGATGGCCATTGTTATTCAAGCCTTTTCCTCTGAGCTACTCCGGTCCCCAGTGGAATCTTATCACGCAGTCTTGACTCAGAGATCCACTGCCCTGAAAGGTGCTCACATGTTCAGTGCAGCAGAAAAGGAAGGGCATGTGATGTCACTGGACTATCCAGAATATTCTTGGATATAAAAGTATGCAATCTTTTTTTTTTTTTTAAGAGCAGAGAAGGCGGGAAGACGAAATCTAGACTTCAGCTTTAAGTGTATTATAAACATCTAAGAAAGGTTGGCATTTGCCGTTGAACTACCTTGTTATCATGCTGCCACACCAATCCATCAGTTGCTCATAATAGATCTTTTTTTTGGCACCCACCTTTAAGGGGAAAACCACTTCCGTATTCAGGAAATAACATACAGGAGTCTTTTCTGCAAAAGATTTAGGGAAACCATTTACTTCAGAGCATGTTTGACCTACAAATTGTCAGTGTGCCTTTGAAAATTCTTTAGAAATCTTTGTACGGTAGAAAGATTCTTTTTTCATTTCTGAGCATGTAAACAGGAAATGTAGAATATTTGATGTTAACATTATACAGTAACTCAAAAGCCACATTATTTTATAAGTGGCATTCAAATTTGTAGCTACTTTGGAAAATTTTAATAAAATGTACATACCGTAGCAAATCAATTAAAGTGGACCATCTACCTATATTTCTGGAGACATACATGTGTTCAATAACAATAATCTAAATTTGTCATAAGTATTGATGAATGAATGTACCTGGATTCAATTCATGGGTCATTCATCCAAATCATTGTAAAACCTGAAAATTGCAAACTTTAATCTGGGCAAATCTTGAAAATCAGTCCTGGCCATTATCAAGGCTAATATGCATGAGATTGTCAAAGGAAAGTGCACAAGTGACAGGGACCTGCCATGCAGGACATGTACCAACGAAAAATACAAATGTAAAATATATCAGTTGGGATATTATATACACATTTTATTGCTCCCTCAAGGGTAACATGGGAAACCACCAATCCTTTAAATTACATGCTTGGTAGATGCCCTTAAACAGTACGAATCTCGTGGACAGAATCAGTGACACTGTATTCTGGCATCACTAATTTTGCATGTGTAATTTTTTTATTGTAAATTATTGCTTGGCTTAACATGCAGTAGCAACAGAATATACCTAATGCAGTCACAAATCCCAGAGTTTCACCTCTCGTAAAACGAGTGCTGAGGTTTGTGGTTCTACAAAAAAAGTTTAATAAAGCTAGAGTATATAGATGTTTGTATTAGGGTTAAAGAGTAAGTGTGAGCAAGAGTATTATTCAATTTATCATAATATAAAATATAATTATGATTTTTATCATTCAGCAGACTGAAATAGCCATATTAACACTACTCATTGAAGAAATCAATTACCTCCTAGTGTGCTAAAAGCAAGGGATCAGATCTAAGCATGCTATTGCTTTTCATCTAGCTCTACCAAAACTCAGGTAGCCCTTATTAACCATAGTTCCAATAGAGTAGGAGTGTATTAAAATATTGTCTAAATAGACTACTGCACATTGTCGTAACATATCAAAGAGAATCAGCTTATAGTAGAACTGTAAATGCCAGGTCCGTACGACGTACTGAGCTGGCCAGCTGGAAGCACTTTTGTAGCTCCGTACGACGTACGTCCTTGGCAGCGAAAGGGTTAAACTCCTGAAAGACAGCAGCTCCTGTTGCACAATCTGAAGGTCATTACTAGATAGTCGTACTGCTCGCTCCTGGTGTTAAATGCTGTCTTCCGCTCGTGGCCCTCCTTGATCCTTACGAGATTTTACGCACCCCTTAGATCGAGTTTGGTGAAAACTGTTGCTCCCTTGAGGCGGTCAAATAATTCCATAATTAAAGGAATAGGGTAGGCATTCTTGATCGTGGTGTGATTGAGACACCTACAATTAATACAAGATCTCAGCTCACCACACTTCTTCTTTACAAAGAAAAAGCCAGCTCCTGCTGGAGAAGTGGACTTGCAGATAAACATCCGGAAAAGCGCATCCGCAATGTGTTCTTCCATTGCCTTATTCTCTCCAACCGAGAGGGTAAACCTCGCCACAAGGAGGGACTGCACCACGCTGCAATTTGATAGCACAATTGGAGGGATGATGTGGTAGAAGGGTACCAGCAGGCACTTTATCAAATCCTGATACTCCAGATGTTTGTTAGCCAATGTGGAGACAGAGGAAGTACCAGGCCAGTTAAGTAGCTTAACTGGCCTATGGATGCATGTAGCGTTACATTGTGGAGACCAAGAGAGGATCTCACCTGTATGCCAATTGAAGGTCGGGTTATGTTTCTTTAGCCATGGGTAACCCAAAACAATAGGATAGTGTGGAGAGGAAATAACCTGGGGACATACCGACTGTAATATCTAAATTGCCATGACTTCCTGAAATAAGCTAACTTGCTATTCTCTGCTTCCAATGATGATAACGATACAATGGTTAAAAGAAGCAATGGTCTTATTTATTTATACACAAATCTAATCAAACATAATAAAAGATACAAACAGATACAATAAGACAATCAAGAGAATACTTTACACAGCAAGTCCGTCCTCTGGTTCCTATATCCTGGCTGGGCTCAAAGAGAGAGCAATATTGCCGTGCACGGACTTTTATACCCATTCATACACATACATCGACACCCCCTTTACCCAGAATTCCGCATGTCCCTTAAATGTCTCTCGGCCAATCGGCATGGTCCTTCATATTTATCCACACGCACTGTAGTGCTCCAGCAGGGGGCACCATCGTACTGCAGATCAGTCCTTGGCCTAGGTCAACACCTTGTCCTTTGATCTTTAGACAATGGCCAGTCACCTTCATATGCAAAATCCGGATATCTTGACATGTCTTCCCAATGTGCCTACACCCTTATCAACACCACAGGGTGCAAAGCTTGATGTCTCGTCCCGATGAATGAATGTCACCTTTCTCATCTCCCCCGCCATGCCCCAGGCATGAACAACACACAGTTGGTCTCTTTGATGAGCAATGCAATCAAGATTTGAAGATATCTGTTTGGCAGCTTTCGTACATGAAAATGTTGTACACTCCAACATATGCCGCTTTGTGCCTGAATGGCACACATCCAGCCATTTTCCATAAAGGATCTCCACGTCGCTATTTCTTGGCCTTCTCCTCTCAGATGACTTCGTAGGGGACTGCGATATGGGCAAACACCAGCAAAGGGGTATCCATTCATTCTCCAACATTCACTCAGAATACCTAAACGGTAGTTCCAAACCAACCTTAAGACATAGCACCCAGAGGATGGACTGACTGCAACTATTATAAAAATTTATAAATTTCACTCCAACACCGACTCCCTGTGTAAGGGTCCTACAGCCAGACCAACCAGAATGGCCTCGTGGTAATATGTGCAGGCCTCAGGGGTCTATCATCAATGGCCTCAATGGTCAATGGAGCTGTACAAGGCAACAGAAGAATTTAATTCTCAGAGACAAATGTGCTGTCAATAAAGTAACCAGAAGAGTGGCAGCAGAGGAATCGGCCCAGGGGTGGACAACTGTAATTAATGGTTTGTCTTTTTGGAGGACCTGGGACAAAGTAATTCCACCTAAGGTCTTCCCCCGACAGGACCTTAGGTGCGTGCGTTTCCCAGACATGTTGGCCCCTTTTTTTAGGAGATGCTCACAGCGAGTGCAGTAAAGGCACAGGCATTCCCTCCTCCTATTGGCCCGCTCAGCCTCAGTAAGGCTAGTGAACCCCAACTGCATGGGTTCACTTCCTGACCATGCCCAGGAGGCATGGGAGGTGAGGGAGGAATGGGTGGGAAAGAAAACGTGGAAGCTAGTCTGGTAGGAGACCTCCGATGGTCTCTCCCTGAGCCTGGTATCGAAGAGAATCAGAAAAGAAATGAGAGCCTCAAGCTCACCAGGCAGGTCTTTGGCCGCAATCTCATCCTTCAAGGTATCAGAGAGGCCATGTGAGAAGGCAGCCACCAGAGCCTCGTTATTCCAGCCCACCGCTGCCTCCAGGGTATGAAATTCAATAGCATACTTAGTAATGGTTCGTGTACCCCTGTAGGATAGACATGAGCTTCTTGGCAGCAGAGGTGGAATGAGCCAGCTCATTGAATATCCTATGAAAGGAGGCAACAAATTCAGGGTAATAGAGTATGACAGGTTTATTGTTCTCCCATGAGGGATTTGCCAAGGCTAAGGCCTTATCTGAGAACAACAATATCAGGAAGCCCACCTTTGACCTATTGGATGGAAACCACATGAGGAAGCATTTCAAAATAAATGCCTACTTGGTTAAGGAAGCCACCACATTGATTCGGATCACCCCCATAACGCTGAGGGAGAGGAGCTGAAACAGACATACCCTTAGCGCCTGCTGGTTCACCAGCATCCGCAAAAATGGAAGCAGCAACATGAGAAATCACCGACCGAGAAACACCTGCCTCAAGATGGCTAGTGTGTGCTAGGAGGGTCTGCAGTCCCAGGGCGAACTGATACATACATTGATCTTGTTGATCCAGCCAAGAGTCCAACGTGGGTAACATAGGAATACCTGCACAGTCAGGATTTATGGCCCTTGCGTAGTTAGGGAACCAGACAGAAAATTAAAGTGCAGGTTTAAAAAATAAAAGGAGTTTATTGAAAACAACAATAAACATAAATGGCAAAAAACAATAGCGAAAGTGCAAGACATCGTCAGAGCCAAGCCAGGGGTCAGATGCCAAAACGGCTAGTCAGCCAACCAGGTCAGGGAACAGAGAGAGCAGGATGAACAGAAACAATAGCCAGAGTCAGGAACCAGGAGATCAGTCAGCCAGAACCAGGGTCATACACGGAGAACAGGAACTGCAGAGCACTTGATAAATCAGAACAAAAGCAAGGGCAGAGACTGAATGGACAAGGTGAAGGTTAAATAGTGAACTCGTGCTTGCATCATCATTTTGAGACAGGATTTTGGCAGGAGTTTGCCAGTAGAAGCAGAATGATGATGTTTGTGGGTTTGCACATAAAAGGGCGCCAAAAAGGAACAGCCGTGCCAGAAAAACTACAAGCAATGCTGCAAGCAACAGGACAAGGAAGGGTAAGAAACCCTTGCACATTGATATGTATAAGGCCACCACACACGCAGGAAAGTACAATATGGATAAGGAAACTACATAGATATATTGCGACCTTGGTTAGCTGTAGTTGTCGGGTACACAGCCAGAATCAACGCAATTTTTTAGGAGGTAGATATAGGTAGCATGGACACCTGTCCCTGGTGGTGTAGTGGCCAACCTCAGGAGAGAGAGTTCACCTCCTCCTAGGTCAAAATCATTGAACTGTAACTCTAGATAAAATTATTTTGGATCCAAATACAGTAAAGCATTAAAATAAAGTACTATACTGAAAGGAAAACAAAAAAAATTATTAGTTAATATACACTGTTAGTATAAAATTAATAAAATATATTAATCAATAGCAAAAAACTGTTAGGATGAAGGTCCACATTTAAACCTTTTGACTACAGTGTGTCCAGCATTGTGTCCGTTCTATCTCTTTTCATATTTGACCCTCTCCAAAACATATATACCCTGTCTCTCATCTCATAAAATACTATTAGGACCTTTATTATGAAATAACTTACAATGCTGGGACACAAAATGTTTACTAAAATCCTTTTGGATATTTTTAGTTCCCAAATCCTTGCCAAAGGTTTCCCTGTTGTGCAACCCGCATACTAGAGGCCACATAGGCACTCTAGTGCATAAACAACATTGGGTGGTGTCAAGAGAGATACATTTATTCATTTTATAATTAAGATATGTGTTCCTAGCCTTACAAAGATTTCTTCTCCTAGGATTATCTTTGTTGATTTTGCGAGGAACTCACCTCTAATAACTAAAAAAAACCTTTCCCATCATAAAAGGTGATATTCCTTATAGGGGATAAATTACATTATGAGCAAGTTTTACCCTTACGTAAGGGGGCCTTCTGTTAATATATTATCTTTGGTATGTTGGTTAAGATGATTCCCATGCCCATCCAAGTGACACTAAACTCAGGAGTTAAACAAGTATCTTAACTATTAACAGAAATGTATCTAATTTGTGTATCACTCAGCTGTAGATCCTCAAATCATCTCTAAATTGGTGCTGACACTGTACTTCCTTCTGCAGGGTGGCTACTTTTGTTTCCCATAGTCCCCATGCACTGGACATGTGCATTCGGATTCAAATGAACTTGCTGAATCAGAAAATCAGTTGATTCAGCAGTGTGTGACATCATTCAATGCCGAAGTCGGGTGACGGTTTGCACCCCGCCTCCAAGATGGTGGCCAATATGGCTGCTGCTTGTTTTTTTTCCAATTGTGCGCTTTCGGATCATGTTCGTTGTCCCTGAATCCTAAACAGCATAATTATTTGTTTCATAAAACAAATGAGAAAGTTTTTCCATTTTCATGCGTTTCGTCCGAAAATAATTTTTATGCTCTGCAAGAGTCTAGTAGCCACCACTTCAAGCTCACTCCCGTGATAGACTATACCTTCAATACAAATTGGTAAACTAAATGTGAGATTGTAGTCCATCACGGGAGTGAGCTTGGACCAGTGGCTAATTTACAACACACACAGGAACCATGGGGCAGGGCTGTAGGAATGGTGATGCAAGTGAGGCACTCGCCTCAGGCGCAGCTGCAAAGGGGCACAGCCAGGGTCTGACCTGGTGCCCAGTGGGGGTAACAGGTGGGCGAGTACTTTGGGATTTGGATGCAGTGCCGATCACCTCACATTACCATGTTGTTTATGTGCAGCTCTGCCGCTTATTGGCTGGTTCCCAGGAGGGGAGGAGTTGAGGGCAGCTGCAGTGCTGATTGCCCCACTTATTGGCTGCTGCACGGAGTTCCTAGCCAGCAATCAGCTGTCAGCTAATGCTGCTTAAAGCCAGCTGAAAACTCAGCTGTGCACCAGCCAATAAAGTGTCACACCTTTGACCCTCACATGACCCCTCCCTCTGTACCCTGAGATAGGGCAAGGAAGACTTGGGGATGAAGGAGACCTGGTAATTAACTAAATATGTCATTGGGAGAATTTTCTGCCATAATCTGTTCTATCCCCTCATTAATTTAGCAGTTGGTATCCTGTACGTGTAGTGAGCACTTCAATTCAAGGAATTTTATGATGTTTGGCAAAGATATAGAAGTACAAATGTACTGATCTGGATCACAAGAGGAACGTCAATGCTAACGCAAAACAAATGAGAAGGTTTTTCCATTTTCATTTGTTTCGTCCTATCCCCATCACCCCTTAAAAATCCCTTTTACTTCTTACTGCTCTATCCCTATCTTCAAATGATTTCTGCTCTGTCCCTGTCATCCCCTTAAAAATCTAATTTTCTCCCCTTCTCTGATCCTATAATCTAATGTCCCCATGCTCTGTCCCTATCACCTCTTAAAAATCAATTTTACTCCCCTGTGCTGTCCTTATCACCACATAAACAGTTCTAATATAATTAATCTCCTTGTTATTTATTTACTTTCCTTAACCCCTTCATGACTGAGCTTGTTTTTAGTTTCTGTTCGTAAATGACAAACGCACTTTTGACATTTTTGCTGTGTGATTCTTCCATGTCAGTAATATATTTTCTTACAAAGTGCACCCACACATATTATATATTGTTTTTTAGAGGACAGTTAGGGCTATATAATTATATCACATACAGTATCTCACAGAAGTGAGTAAACCCCTCACATTTTTGTAAATATTTTATTATATAATTTCTAGGGATGCACAGATACTTTTCGAGTACCAGTGTAAAGTAGTGAGTGTACAGCTTGTATATCAGTGTACATTTGCCGCTGCCCCCTCAAAATAACTCAACACACAGCCATTAATGTCTAAACTGCTGGCAACAAAAGTGAGTACACCCCTAAGTGAAAATGTCCAATTTGTGCCCAAAGTGTCAATATTTTGTGTGGCCACCATTATTTTGCAGCACTGACTTAACCCTCTTGGGCATGGAGTTCACCAGAGCTTCACAGGTTGCCACTGGAGTCCTCTTCCACTCCTCCATGATGGCATCACGGAGCTGGTGGATGTTAGAGACCTTGCGCTCCTCCACCTTCCATTTGAGGATGCCCCACAGATGCTCAATAGGGTTAAGGTATGGAGACATGCTTAGCCAGTCCATCACTTTTACCCTCAGCTTCTGTAGCAAGGCAGTGGTCGTCTTGGAGGTATGTGGGGGGTCGTTATCATGTTGGAATACTGCCCTGCGGCCCAGTCTCCGATGGGAGGGGATCATGCTCTGCTTCAGTATGTCACAGTACATGTTGGCATTCATGGTTCCCTCGATGAACTGTAGCTCCCCAGTGCCGGCAGCACTCATGCAGCCCCAGACCATGACACTTGACACCATCTGAACCAAATCAGTTTATCTTGGTCTCATCAGACCACAGGACATGGTTCCAGTAATCCATGTCTTTAGTCTGCTTGTCTTCAGCAAACTGTTTGCGGGCTTTCTTCTTCATCATCTTTAGAAGAGGCTTCCTTCTCTGACGACAGCCATGCAGACCAATTTGATGCAGTGTGCGGCATATGGTCTGAGCACTGACAGGCTGGCCCCCGACGCCTTCAACCTCTGCAGCAATGCTGGCAGCACTCATACGTCTATTTCCCAAAGACAACCTCTGGATATGACACTGAGCACGTGCACTCAACTTCTTTGGTCGACCATGGCGAGGCCTGTTCTGAATGGAACCTGTCCTGTTAAACTGCTGTATGGTCTTGGCCACCATGCTGCAGCTCAGTTTCGGGGTCTTGGTAATCTTCTTAATGCCTAGATCATCTCTATGTATAGCACATGACACGGGGAGGGAAAATTGCTAATTGGGCCCAATTTTGACATTTTCACTTAGGGGTGTACTCAGTTTTGTTGCCTGCGGTTTAGACATCAATGGCTGCGTGTTGAGTTATTGTGAGGGGACAGCAAATTTACACTGATATACATGCTCTACAGTCACTACTTTACATTGTAGCAAAGTGTAATTTCTTCTGTGTAGTCACATGAAATGATATAATAAAATATTTACAAAAATGTGAGGGGTGTATTCACCTCTGTGAGATACTGTATGTGTACCTAACGTCTCACTTAGGACAAATAAAATATTAAAAAAGAGAAAAAAAATTAAAGAAAACACTTTTTCCACCGGTTTTGATTTGTAGTATTTTTTACAAAAACAGCACAGCTAAAAAAAAATGCAATAAATACATTCATTAATTTGTCCTTTATTTGGAAAAACCTCAGATTCCTAGGATTTTATTATTTTTATATAAATTATAGTATAAAAATATATCATTTTTTGTTACATTTATTTTTATTTGTTACATTTATTTATTTTTACTTTTTTTTCACTTTTCACTATTTAAAAAAAAACTTTTTATATTTTTTTTATTTATTTAATTATATCAAGCAGTCATTGTGAATTAATCTATTACTATTACTGCTTGATAAATGAATCAATCAATGTTTGGTTATTATTAGGCTGCTTCAAACTTAAGAACAGCCAATAATAATCTTAGTGACACTGATCCTGCAGCATTTCAGGATCAGCTGTCACTACAGGTTTTCTGATCGTTCCAACAATGATCAGAAAACTGCAACATTCTTTCAGGAATAGATACATTATGTTTCTATAGCGGAAAGTAAAAAAAAAGCCGGTATACATTGGGATTTCCCAATCTATACCAGCTGTCACAGTGACGGCAAGAGCTGCAAATGCAGACACCTGATTCCTGAAGAGGATAGGATGTCTGAAAAAGGTTACATTTTTCATTAATGGATGCCTCTGTACTGAGACATCCATTAATGAATGGTAACCACTGATTCTCAGCAGTTACCAGCATTGTAGAACAGCAAATAATTGATACAGTGTACATCTCCCATCACAAAGGGGTTAAAATAACCTCAGGGGGGAATGACAATTTTCTGTTTTTGCTAGCTACGGCTATGCCGTGGGGGACAAAAGTAGCCACCCTCCAGAAGGAAGGACAGTATCAGCACCAATTCAGAGATGATTTGAGGATATACAGCCGAGTGATGCACACATAAGAAACATTTTTGTTATTAGTTATGGTACTTGAATGCATTTTTAAGATTTAGCTCCTGAGTTAAGTGTCACTTTAAACAGACTTATGGAACAATTTTAGCCTAGGTAAAGTCACTGGACTGGAGCTCAAGCATTGCCTTTTAGTGATAAAACGTATAATTTAGAAAAACAAACTGCTTCTGTATACTGTGACATGTATAGAATTAAATAGAATTAAATAGATAATATGTGTAATAGGCAGCTTTACTAACACATACGCAAGCTTTAGAAAGAGAAGAAAGAGATTGTATAGAACAGAATGGTATGACACAGGCTGATGTTTCCAGAAGCAATGGGAAATGGCTGAATATGCTGCCTGACATTATTATTCAATCTTTTAATTTATCTGCTCATTGAAGTTGTTTAAACTTTAACTGACATATCATATCTTTAATATACAACAGAGATTTTAAGCATTCATCATATTTTAAATACTTGCATTGAATTTGGAATGTGCGTATTCTACCTTTGCCATGTAAAGACATAGTGACAATGAGGTCATCATACAACATTGTTTTAAGCAAGCAGCAGTGAAAATATTCAAAATGGGAGAAGACACAGACTAAACAGATATAAACTGTGTTATGATTAATTATCATAATATAATTGCATTCACATTTGCATACATAAAGTATGACTTAATGTGGTCAGGTTGCATTTAATCATCCTCTGTAAAACAGGGCAAAATCATAAATAGAAAGCTATTTTTCTAAGATCTAATTATGTATGTGAAGATGTAAGTTCACTTTTAAAAGTTTGCATTTACCAAGAATAAATATTTCCATTTTGGTGTAGTTGGTGTTTACTACCCTACGGTGAAATCTGTACAACTTTCATGAAGCCCAATTGGGAGTTTTTCTCCCCCCTCCACCATTGGGTAATTTCCCCTTATTTCCTGTTGCTGCAATCCCCTTATAAAAAAATAGAAGGTGTGGTTGTCAATGGGACAGGAAATCGCAAACAGCAATAAAACATTGTCAGAAGTTCTTTCGCTTTCCTTAAGGATTTTTTTGTCTTCACAGTTGGAGAGATTTCTTCTCACTTTCTTTTCTGACGGGAAGTGAATGGAATACTCCCCAACAGTGAAGAGTAGATAGCTATAAAAAGTGTGTTTTATATAAATTAACAGGTACTCAAAAGGACATTTATGCACCTTAGCAACTCCGCATTCGTGGTGGCACATATAGGATCATTGAGAGAATAAGTGAATTGGGTCCTTTCCATCTGTCCCTTATTCCTTCTCCAATCGGGGTTCCGGTGTCCCGAGTACAGTATTGGACGGGAGTGTGCTGGGAGGTTTTGTGTGGCCCCTGGTTCCTCCGGTGTCCCTCTCCAAGCACTTGATGTTTGGTAAGTATCGGGTACTTACTGTGCTGGGCTGTCTCATATCCGCTGGGACTACTGCGATAATTAGTGTTTTATGATTTGTCAAATGGATATGCTAATTAATGTTTTAATAATGGATTATTTACAAAAAGAGTAATTGTATATTATTATTACTATTAGACTAGTTCCCTATGGTCCCCTGAGGAAGCTAATAGCGAAACGCATTGGAACCGGGACCAATACCGGATACGCAAGTTATCCAGAAAGATTACAATTTTGGTATCATTACTGATCTTCTAAAATTAACTTGTATGTTCTTTCTTGTACTTTTGTATATTCCTGGTGCTGTATGTAACAATTACCTTGGGAAATTTTGTCTTGGTTAATAATTTTATCACATTAATGTATGTCAAATAAATTATTCTTCTTAATTTTACTTATGCAATGGTTATGGCATCTTATTAAACCCCAAACTTCTCCTTGTGGCTCCATATAAAAACCCAGCAGAGGCTCTAAGCCTTCCTTAAATGAGTAGAAAACCCCCATGGATTTGGGATAGATGCGAGTCATGCAGATACCTTCTCTTCTCCATGATTATATATATTAGGGATGCACTGATGCCGATACTAGTATCGTTATCGGTGCCGATGCTGAGTATTTGGCCGAGTACTCGTACTTGCCCAAATGCTCTGATACTTCTCCCGATACCGGAACTTCCAGTCAGAGGAAGATTTCCTCTGACTGGCAATTCTGCGAGGGAACATGGAGCCGGCTTCTTGGCCAGTCAGGAAGTCAAGAGGCAGGTTATTATCCGCAGCCCAGATTCCTGTTTGGCCAGGAAGCTGTCTCCATGTTGATTGACTGAGAAACCAGCTTTCCAGCCAATCAACATAGAGCTGGCCAAGCAGCATGGAGCCAGCTTCCCAGCCAATCAGGGAGCAGGGCGGTGGATAATGACCTGCCACCCAGCTTCTTAATTGGCTGGGAAGCCGGCTCCATGCTGATTGGCTGTGATGCCGGCTTACTGGCCAATCAGAATGTAGCTGGCCAAACAGCATGGACCTGGCTTTTTGGACAATCAAGAAGCCGGGCAGCGGGTAATGGCAAGTGGTACTTGGTATCGGCGAGTACCGAAATATAACTATGGGCAATAGACAGTTTTGTAAAGAAAATATTACAGTAGTTCAAAAAGAATAAAAGGTCACACTACCCACTTGTCATGCGGCAACCTATGTCATGGAACACAGAACGGCATCATAGCAACCTGTCAATAAAGAGGTGTAGAGTACGAGGCGACACGGAGATGCACACGTTTGTTTTCCCAACATGTCAGGGGGCTTTTTATTCCTGAAACAACTCTGAACTCTGCCTGGACTGATCATCTTTCACCAAGCTGGAAGCATTTCCACAAACATTGGCAAAATGAGCTATGTAAACAGTTGCTTAAAATGTATATAAAAACAGCTCAAACACTAAACTTACAATCTTGAAGGAATTTGATTTTCATTTATTTTAAATGTCAACAGGTCTGAGTTAGCCTACAACATCCCTGCTTCTTTCACTCTGGAAAGAAAATATCAGGTGCCCAGACTCCAAGATTGGAGTTCATTGATGATAAAGTTCAAATAATCCTTTGTTCCGTGTATTTTCTCCTCTGGTCTGAACATAAATGAGCTCTTTATTGAGAGTCGGTTAAATGTACCATTTTAGAGTTTACAGAAAATGTTTATTTAAAGTACTTAGACTACCAGGTCTGCGGGGTAGGCTTTCCCTTGTAAAATAAACAGCCGCCCATTTGATAACCATTAGCAAATGGAACCTTCAAGACAAGAGGCTCACAAGAAGCAGGTTAGGGCTTCCTTTTAATTACAACGTAATAGTGATACTTAAAGTCAGCAAAGTCCCAACATTCCTCACTTGTTTAAAATACATGAACATGATAGTTATTGTTAAGACCTATTATGTCAATCTTCCCTTGGAGAATAAAGAACCAATGTGGAAGAGGGAATTTCTGAGGTTTTTTTTTTTCTGTTGCGTTCTCAAGATTTTTTATTTATGAGCTAATTCTTTTGGCTAAGACCACACTGTAAAAACAGTTGTCATAGATTTTCCCTATTTCGTTTCTGTAAGCTTATGGATACAGTGTAGATGACCACAAGCGTGTAAGGCCACCTGCACAGGGCCCTTTATGCCACCTGGCTACTGGAGATGGTTAGCCAGTACTCCAATCCCTGGGGCCAAACAACTTTGCAGGGACGGTGAGCCAAAGTTCCCAACTTGTTCCCACCAGTGCCAAACGCAAGCCCATAGGTCTACCATCCTGACCTTTGATTTTTGGCATGTTCTAGACTCCATTCCATCCACATGTGTATTGCTGGAGTGGCTCATATCATCATCTTTTGACCTGTCTGGATGCTCACTGTTGTGAAATAAACGTCACAACAATTTTAACGCCACTTAGCTCCCAGGCAATTTGTTCGCCAAGCCCTGTTGGTATTCTCAGTCTCCTGTTTGGCAACACTATTGAGATTGTGAATTTTTGCTATCTTGTTATAACACAGAGAACACACTTCCAATGCATGAGAAAGACAGAACAACAACACATTCATTCTGAGAGGTGACTTTTTACTAGATTATAAAGAATGTTCCACTGTAAACGTATAGGTTAGTTTTTAGCAAATACACAAGCAGTAGTTAATTTAAAGTGTAAACAAACCCTGACAATGAACTCGTCTAATTTGCTCCTCTTCGGTTTGTTTAATACATCATTGAAAGTATTTTATTATATCTATTTGATGAGCTAAAAAAAAACGATTAATCCTGCCTGAAATCCAGTGAGCTTGTAACTTCCTCTGGACTCTGCAGTATTATCTCAAGCAGGTTTATCATCATTAAATAGGTACCCTCTGTGCAGTGCAGACCATATCCCTCTCATGCTATGAAGAATAGAAGAGGAGGAGGTGCTCTGTTGTCCTAACACACTTCTTATTCTATAGTGACAACACTGTCCCTCAATAGATACAGTACAGTGAGTAAGTGAGCATCACCCTAGGTGAGGCAGTGGGGGTGATTTACTAACCTAAACACACGCACGCACTAGGTGCATGTGATTTTTACACAGCAAAACGTATTTATCAACTAAAAGTCTCTAAAAGTATATTTACACTAATGCCATATATGGAAAAATCCTGCACATGATGCATATATAATGCTGCTTCACAGTTTAGACAAAAATGGTTAGCTCATGCATTTACATTCCTGCATTCATCAACGCAAGCAACACAATGTAGAGCTAATTTACACAACATCACCTTGCAATTCAGGGCAGGGCTTTGCACAACACACCTGCTGGGTGTGTACACACTACAAAGGTGTCTAGATTCCACCAATAGATTGAGTATAATGCCCACTACAATACCTGCGTATACAATGCTTATATGGCTTTAGGCATTTGTAAGCACAAAAAGTCAATAAATAAACTAAAGGAAAACTTTATTCAAAACATTGGTTATGATATAATGTATAATTTTTATATACATTCTGTTATTCTGTTTATTTTGTGATGTTTGGTCTATGGTTTTTCCTTTTTTTTCTTCCTTTACAATCAAAGCTTTTCATTATTTCTCTTTCCAGAATGATGAGGAAAGGCCAGCGTGGATCATACCATCCTCAGCTGGGCTATTTTCTCTAGTGCCTGATCTCTCTCCTTTAACCGTGGTTCCTTCCAGAACTACCTGGCCATGACATGTGTGGCTACAGTCCTGCACTCTTGACATTTTTGCCCTTATAACCGGCTCAATATTAGCCACCCTGGTTATTTACCCTAATGAATAGCATAGAATCTGCTGGCCCCTGCTTTTTATTTAATGAGGTCTAATAGGTGTCCCTATGTTCCTGCCTTTTGCAATGCTTTAAAAGTTACCCAGAATGTGGAACTGTCCAGTTGCTGATTATACTATGGGGATTGATTCTTCCTTAAAGGAATGAGCCAGGGACAGCCAGGAAAAGTTCAAGAAGGTTTTTCCTGTACTTTTATTTAGCAAGGCAGCAAAAGTACAGAAAGTTTATAGTGTAACTCAAACCATTAATCAAACTCAGGTCAGTTCCTGACATACTGTGTGCCCCCTAATGGGTTCACCAGAACAAAAACTAAAAATGAGTGTCTGATTGGGGTATCTTCAGGGCACAATTTTTCAAACGATGTTGGAGATCTTAATGGAGAGTCTTATTTCCAAATGGAATGAAGATAGTAAACTAGTTAAAACAGTGGTTCTCAACCTGTGTAACCTCAGGACCCACATTTGTCCTTGGTCAATAAGTTGCGACCCAAGTCTGCAATGTCTGCACTGTAGAATGGAACACACGGCATTAGGGTACTGCGGGTTCTAGTGCGGGTGTACGAACTGTGGGTGGGAGGTGCGTTGGGGTACCATTCAAGTGAATGGCAACGCAACATGCCTCCCACACCAGAATGCATGTTAGGTGCAATTGTCTGGTACAGTGTGTTAATTGCACAGTACTATGCGATTAACGCACTGTATTAGTGTGAACGGGTCCTCAAAAACACTGACATGCATACACATCCAGAAACACAATCTCCAACACTCACAGACATATTCGCACACACATACACACTCCAAAAATCTTTCAATTTTTTTGTAAGGTCAACTCAGTGTGCCTAACATATAAGAACTGGAGTGGATCCTCAGCCTGGGGTCCAGTGTGGGCTGCTGTGACAGAGCTCCATCCATATGTGCATTGCTTGTACAGCTCCCTTGTGTGCCCTGTAGAGGTGCTGGGAACCAGAATGTGATGTCACTTTGGTCCAGGCACCTCTAAAGGACACGTGAGGGAGATGTAAACAATGCACATATGGATGGAGCTCCCTCGGGGCCATAGCCCATCCTACCTATTTTAAATGGCTGCTTGGCATGAGAACTGACAGTGCTGAGCTAGGGGGAGGCAAAGGAGCCTCTTACCTAAAAAAGTGGAAGGCATGCGGTGATCCACTAAACATGGAGTCGCGACCCACTTTTGGGTCATGACCCACCAGTTGAGAACCAAGGAGTTAGAGAGAGCATCATGCGTCAAGCTGTGTCCCGAATCTTATGTGTGGATCTTATGTGTTTAAGAGGTATGAAGCTCTGTTTTGTAAAATGTGGGACCCTGAATGACCCTTTATCAATCTGCTGGAGGAATGGTGCTGCCAAGTGGCCCGGGCCAAAGTCCATAGAGCCCAAGATAGGCATCATTGGAAAAGGAATTGAAGACATTTTAGATAACTGACAAATCTTCCAGGCAGTTGTGCAAGTACTGTAGGTCCAATCAAAAGGGTGGAGACTGACTCTTAAAGAATAAGGGGAGTGGGGCGTATACACATGATAAGTTGCATAACAGGAGATGGGTGAAGTCTTGTTCTAAGTGTATGTATTGTTTATTTTTTTTAGAGGAATACCACTCCAGTATTCTTCCTACTACAGTAGTACCTCAGTTCACGGACTTAATTCGTTCCACTATTTTGGTCGCGAACCAAATCAAATTTCCCCATAAGGTTCAATGCAAATAAGGTTAATCTGTTCTGACCCCACGTACGTAGTCGCGAACCGATTTTGGTCGCGAACAGAATAACATTTTCCCATAAGGTTCAATGTAAATAACGTTAATCCGTTCTGAACATTCTTGTCATCTTCATTACCACTCTGCACTTTCTTTTTACCACCATGCTTGCTCTGCACTTTCTTTGGAGCCATGCTGGATTGAATAATACTGTACAGTACTGTATGTACTAAAAAGCACACAAAAACGCTTCACAGCAAGTGTGCACAGGTCTGCCTGTGACCGCAATCTCGACTAGCGGAAGCCACAAACACGTGACAGAGCAGGATAGATGGCTGTGGTCGTGTTCGTCACCCAATTTGGAGTTTGTGAATGTTGCCAAACTTCCTGTTCGCGAACCAAATTGTTCCCGAACTGAGGTATTACTGTATAATATATCCACTGCTTCATAGTAGCTGGTAGGGTATGAGAAGCCCATTCCCCCTTTAACCATTGGAAGCTGGAGGGGTGGGACATTTCATTCTAGCCCTTTCTGAGCTCAGATGAAATTTACTTGAAGTGTACATCAGTAAGGTACTGAATTTGTTTGTCAAAGTGATAAGAAGTGTGTGTGTTAAGAAAGTTGCATCACGCTAGAATGCAGGTGCAATGCCTTAGGGTGTTGGGGCAACATTGAAAATAAGTGATGTCACCTACGGGAACATAACCAGATACCAGAGGCTGAACGTTACAGGTACATCCAACTTCACCACTGGATTTCCACACTGACTAAGAGGAGAGACCCTGCCCGGTCTATCACATGTTTTGAACATATCTGTCTTTACTCACCGGTAGGCCCGGGTATAGTGACAATATTATATTCCCAACTGAACAGGCTGATTAGCCATTCCGACCATAAGTATGTCGGAGGTTGGGAGGCCGAGTTGCAACAGACATGGGTAGCGAAGGACTGGCAGCAGATGTGGAGGAATATGGCGAGCTGCTCTATAAATGTCACAAATGCTGAAGTTGCGTATAAAGTGGTAATGAGATGGTACCTGGTCCCTGCACGGTTGGCACGCCTATTCCCATCGGCCTCGAATAATTGCTTCCGAGGTTGTAGGGAAGTAGGAGATATGATACATATATGGTGGCGATGCCCATTAGCCACTCGCTTTTGGATAAAGATATTTAGACTGCTTGGTACCCTGTTTGAAACACGGGTTCCCAGGGACCTTCGCTATGCACTCTTCCACTTGTCTATACCGGGATTAACTAAAGCACGGCGAGCATTAACTCATTTTATTTTCCTAGCTGCCAAACTAACCCTGGCAGGCAACTGGAAGAAGCAACAAATTTCTTATGTGGAATTTGGCAATAGGCTAGATAATGTCATGCTTAATGAACGCCTCTCCAGCATATTAGAAGACAAACATAGTAAGTTTCTGGACATCTGGGAACCTTGGCTCCGGTACCGTCATCCTAACATAGACCCAATGAGTTACCGAGGTATCTGATGGGGTCCGAACTTTGAACTGGCCCGGGTACGGGAGGAGGGGCCGGGCTGACTCTGCTGCAGGTCAAAAACTTTGAAAGGCGGTCTGAGGCAGGACCCGCCAACACTATTGGTATGAGGGATAACTTCACCCTTCCCCCTTTGCTTCTTTCCCCTTTCTTTTCTCCCTTACCTTCCCTTCCCGGGTTCTCCTCTGAGTTATGCATCATAGGATAAGATTTGGCATTCACAACGTTTGTATTGTTCCTTGATTACCTCCTACTATGGAGCACTGTGATCAATGCAGCGGAGTATTCTCCAGTTCCTATGGCACCCGCGTAAGGCTCGAGTGGCCCGGGCCACCTTATATAAACATAAAAGGGATGGGGGGATAGGACTACCCAATATAATGCTATACTATCGAGCCTCTCAGCTCTTACCATTGATCACCATACATCAGCGTAGGTCCCCACCGTTATGGATTATGTTGGAAATCCCAAATTGCTCTCCATTACCTCTCTCTGCACTGCCCTGGCTACCATTCTGTGATAGACCCAAGCACCTGAGTCCCCTTATGGTGCATGCCCTACAAGTGTGGGATTCTCTTAAATATTCTGCAAACTTCCTCTCGCCATATCTACCACTTCTCCCCTTATTGGCCCAACCATTGTTTAAGCCGGGTATGGAAGACCCCGAAGCTTTCCGATGGTGGACGAATAACGGGTTTTGTATAGTGCAGGACTTCCTGCGTTCGCCTGCCATTCCTTCGTGGGCTCACCTACGGGAACATAACCAGATACCAGAGGCTGAACGTTACAGGTACATCCAACTTCACCACTGGATTTCCACACTGACTAAGAGGAGAGACCCTGCCCGGTCTATCACATGTTTTGAACATATCTGTCTTTACTCACCGGTAGGCCCGGGTATAGTGACAATATTATATTCCCAACTGAACAGGCTGATTAGCCATTCCGACCATAAGTATGTCGGAGGTTGGGAGGCCGAGTTGCAACAGACATGGGTAGCGAAGGACTGGCAGCAGATGTGGAGGAATATGGCGAGCTGCTCTATAAATGTCACAAATGCTGAAGTTGCGTATAAAGTGGTAATGAGATGGTACCTGGTCCCTGCACGGTTGGCACGCCTATTCCCATCGGCCTCGAATAATTGCTTCCGAGGTTGTAGGGAAGTAGGAGATATGATACATATATGGTGGCGATGCCCATCAGCCACTCGCTTTTGGATAAAGATATTTAGACTGCTTGGCACCCTGTTTGAAACACGGGTTCCCAGGAACCTTCGCTATGCACTCTTCCACTTGTCTATACCGGGATTAACTAAAGCACGGCGAGCATTAACTCATTTTATTTTCCTAGCTGCCAAACTAACCCTGGCAGGCAACTGGAAGAAGCAACAAATTTCTTATGTGGAATTTGGCAATAGGCTAGATAATGTAATGCTTAATGAACGCCTCTCCAGCATATTAGAAGACAAACATAGTAAGTTTCTGGACATCTGGGAACCTTGGCTCCGGTACCGTCATCCTAACATAGACCCAATGAGTTACCGAGGTATCTGATGGGGTCCGAACTTTGAACTGGCCCGGGTACGGGAGGAGGAGCCGGGCCGACTCTGCTGCAGGTCAAAAACTTTGAAAGGCGGTCAGAGACGGGACCCGCCAACACTATTGGTATGAGGGATAACTTCACCCTTCCCCCTTTGCTTCTTTCCCCTTTCTTTTCTCCCTTACCTTCCCTTCCCGGGTTCTCCTCTGAGTTATGCATCATAGGATAAGATTTGGCATTCACAACGTTTGTATTGTTCCTTGATTACCTCCTACTATGGAGCACTGTGAACCCTTTGTCTATGTCTCTTTTGTATTAAACAATAAAAAATATTGAAACAGAAAATAAGTGATGTGGAGCATGTAGTGCACCACAGCAAATGGTGAATGTGACTAAATTGTGCTAACAGTGGGAGGGGCTTAAAGGGGTATATTTTAAAAAACAACTAGAACCTACTCTGCTTAGAGTCAGGAGTGTGTAACACAGAATGTGGGAGTCAGGAGTGTGTAACACACAGAGTGCAGGGGTCAGAGGAAAGTAATGTATAGTGCAGTGGTCAAGAAAAAGTAATGCACAAAGTCCAAGCAGAAATGACTCCCTCCTCCCAATACACTTCCCCCACCCAAGACAAAACAACTTCCAGCACAAATTCCCCCCTCCATTGCTGAATTGTACATACCGGACCTTGGTATTGCATTCCATCTACTATTTTCCTGGTGAGTAACCAAGTGCCAATTTTACTTCTATATGTGAATTATGCACCTGCCAGCTTTCATCCCCATCTACTGGCCCAGCTGCATGCCTGCCAGACCTGTAGCACGGAGGAGGGGGAAGTGCTCTTAAACTCTTCCTTGGCTCTGTGCTACGGGTCGGCAGGCAGACCGGTGCGTGTGGACATAAAACAATAGGGGCCAAGGGCACCCCCTCAAAACAGGGACTGCCCCCAGTAAACAATAAAACATAATAGTAAACAGGGAAGTGGAAAGTACTCTAATAAAACAGCTCTTTCTTTACCAATGTATGCAGAATTCACTGTAAAAAATGAGCTCAACTTTTCGGACATCCCTCTCCATTCTCAGTGTTCCCTGACTTGAACCAGTGTGAGACTGAAGACAATAAAAACCTTACAGGGGTGCCAACACTTCCCTTGCTTTATCCAAAAATGTAAAAAATGCATTTCACATGCCCCTAAGAAGCTTACAATCTAAGGTCCTTATCGCATATGCCTACAGTGCCAATTTACCTTTCAGTATGTCTTTGGAGTGTGGGAGGAAACCTACACAAGCACAGGGAGATCATTCAAACAATGCAGATAGTGTCCTGACCAGGATTTGAACCAGGGACCCCCAGTGCTGCAAGGAGAAGAAGTGCTAACCACCACACCACTGTGCTGCCTCAGGCTTTATTTACAGTTGAGGTTCCTGTCCACACAGGGTAAGAGCCTGTTTCGAATTTGATCTGGCACATCAGGACAATTAACCAAAGCCTGTATTTTGAAGATTAATGAAAATATTAAATCAAATGATATCAAATGAAGAAGTTACACCCCTCCACCCCCCACAGTTTTCGATCAATTGATTGATCTGGAAGTTCCAGTTTAAAACAACGTCTGACTTTGTGTGGCCTGCATGACTAAATAATGCTGTTAATGGATGTGCCTGGCATGGGCAGACATATCATTCATTTGTCATTATCCTAAGTAGTAAGGCTAACATATTTAACCTCCAGGAAAACATGCCTTGTACTGAGATTGTTTTGTTAGGAAGCAAGGGCAGTCAATTTAGGGTATTTCAAAGTATATGTAAAGCCCAAACTTTTTTTGGATATCAGATAGAATAGTTAAAACTAGTGATGCACTGAACCCGTTTTTTGGTATAGAGTACGAGTACCAATATTTTGCTTTCGGTACTTGCCGATACCGAGTACCTATACCGATGCTTCCGCTGGCATGGAGCCGGCTTCCTGGGCAATCAGGAAGGCGGGCGGCAGGTACTAACATGCTGCCTGGCTTCCTGATTGCCCTGGAAGCCGTCTCCATGTTCTTTGGCCGGCTCGATTGTGATTGGCCGGGAAGCCGGCTTTCCAGCCAATCAGCAAGGAGCCAGCTGTTTGGCTAGCTCGATGCTGATTGGCTAGGAAGCCGGTTTCACAGTCAATCAGCATGGAGCTGGCTTCCCGGCCAATAAGAAACCGAGAGGCGGGTCATTACTGGCCACTCGGCTTCCTGATTGCCCGGGAAGCCGGCTCAATGTTCCCCTATGACACTGCCGGTCAGAGGAAGATTTATATTTTACTAAGTAGCAGTAATTGCTAGGGATGCACCGATACCGTTTTTTCGGTATCTAGTACGAGTACCGATATATTTTCTCGGTTCTCACCGATACCGTGCCATGTGCCCCGATTATCAGGAAGTACGGTGACGGGTAATGACTGTTTTTGTCTAGGGAGATTTTTCACAGCAGTTCTATTTAACTGATCCCCACTTCTGCTGGCTCCAAGACCAGCACTGGGGTTTGGAGGCCTGCTGACAGCATTACGTCTATTACAGAGTCTATGGTCTTGCATTAGGTACAGTCCACGGGACAGTCCACCAGCCAGCGCAGAGAGGAGAGAGGTGAGCGCTGACTGCCAGGGGAGTGGGATCAAGTAAGTAAGAGTGCTTTACAGAATACCTCTAGACAAAACATGATCAGTTAACCCTTGCAGTGCCTGAGATAGGCTTTAAAGCAGAACCCAGGGCAAAATGGCTAAGTGCTTGTTTGTGCTAAACAAATGTAACACTCACCTGATTCTCGGAGCCGGCCAGCTCTTAGATCGGTCCCTGGAACCTCTCTCCCCCCTGTTGCAGCAGTCTAAGGTCCTGCGAGTCATCACGTCCTATAAAGTGTATAGGACGTGAGGACGCCGAGGGAAATACCATCCTTGGAGCAGAGCAGGAGACTCGCTTAAGGGACCAGAGTAGCTTCCAGCTAGCTCTGAGGTTTGGGTGAGTATAACTTTTTTTTTTTTTTAGGCACCTAGACACAAACAAACACTTAACCCTTGTAGTGTGGGTGTAGCCCCACTGCAAGGGTTAAGAAAAAGTCTGCCTGGAGTTCTGCTTTAAAATTCTTGTCAGATTTGTTCTGTCTATGTCCAATTGATATTTCTTTATTTCCCTTCTCACAACACACAAGATCTTATAAAGCTGGCCAAACACTATACAATCATTTGTGCATTCTCTGTACAATCTCTTGTACATTTACCAAAATGTAATATGAGGACAACCCTACACAATAATAATAATAATAATAATAATAATAAACAGTGAGGACACAGTTGGCAATAAAAACTTGATAGAAGTTCTAACCCTTCAACCCTTGACTTTAGATGCACTTTAACTCTTTGTGGCTTTTTTATTAACAAGGGATGACAAGGGAAAATACTGTAGCTGTAATCTCAGAAAATGTTTGTGAATTTGATCTTTGTTCCAATTTACCCCCCAGTTCCAGTAGGTGGCACTTGAGTAATTCTCTATAAACGGATCCTTAGCTGTCACTGATGTACAATGTTCCCCATTACTGATCATATGAAAGAAGGCAGAGCTACAGTATATTGCAGCACTATGTGTGATAGAAAGAAGAACCAGATGTGAAAGTTCAGACAGCATACACTGTGTCGAAACCCTATGACCTAGGACTATAAAAAGAGACCACTTATTATATATGTAACAGATGTGCTTTATACATTGAATATTTACAAACGCTACAGGAATATCACTATATGCTGTTATGCAGCATGCAGCATTGGGGTCTTAGCACTCACAGCTACTGTGGACCCCTAGGCTGGGTGGAAGTTCACCAAACTCCGGGACGAAAACGCGCGTGTGACGCGCTTATGCAATACGCACAGGTGTGAACCAGGCCTAAGGGCTTGTTCACACTATGTGCGGAGACCTGCGTTTCACTGCAGCTGAGTAATGTAGGTCTCCCTGCAAGGGCACATACTGTAGATAACAATTTTTTATGTGCTTTGTTCATAGCACAATGGAGGGGAATGGTACAGAAAGATACTAATTGATTGCATACATCAGGGCAGCACAGTGGCTTATCACTAAAGTTCTCGGTTTAAATTATGGACAAGACACTGTCTGCATGGAGTTTGCATGTTCCCCCACGGCTTATGTGGGTTTCCTCCATTACTTTAACCATTTTGTTACCAGAGCGTTTTCTTCTTGTTTTTTTGACATGCACATGTAATGTTATTTTTTTTAGCTAAAAACTGTTTAAAATCCCCAAACAATTAGGGCCCCATTCACACCAGATGTGTTGGTATTCGATTTTCAAAGGATGCCAATGCAAGGACATCAGAAAATGAATGGGTGTGAATTGGAGCAGTACACACTGCTGCATTCAGTGGCGTAACAATCGGCATAGCGACCCAGGCGTCCGCTATGGGGCCTGGGCACTGGGGGGCCCGGCCAGCACTCTGATGCCGTGTGGGCCGCATGGGTCGCTATGGCATGGTATGGCATCACAGTGTTGCATTGCATTGCCATATGTTGTGTTGAAAAAGAAAAAAGTAGACCATGCTCTACTTTTTCGTCAGCACAAATTGTCTTAATTTTGTCTGTTGCCATGGTCTGGCTGTTGTCCCAGTGTCCGCAGCGCTGAATACTGAAAAATGGCCTGGATGGGAAGGGGGTTTAACACCGCGGATGTCAACTGGTTAACCTCTACATGCAAACTCAGTGGGTTGCTCTACTTCAGACTCTTGGGGACATGGCAAAATCCCATGAGGAGAGGGTAAATCAACTAAGGACAATGTTGTGTGGGTCCTAAAATAGTCTTATTCAATAGGAAAAGTTTAAAAACCCAAAGCAACCAATAACAATTCATGTTATTGTTCTAACACCAGTAACAGGACTTCTGACTGGTTGCTATGGTTGGCTAACTTGCTGCCTGTGTACTTTGCACTTGTCACCCCCTCCAAAGAGACATGCAGTCGGTCATGGACTGAGAGCCTGACAGTTGCACGAGAGAGAAGGGGACCCAGGGGCATACGTTATCCTGCCGGGTGAATGTCCCCTCCTCTCTCTGCTGGTGTTCTATATATATAGAAGTGATCCAGGCTTCTGTAGAGCTGCCTGATCAATTGTATGCTGTCTACATGGTAGATGTGTAAGCCGGCAAAAAATTCAGTTCATTTCTGATTTTTTCATTATTTCATTTTTTGGGATTCTGATCCGAAAGTCAATTCAGTTCAGGATTAGGATTCGGATTCGTACGAATCCAAAATTTTCTTTCATTTCGGGAGCAGTAGTATTCACCAACAAATTTTCGTTGCAGCAAAGTGACATTAGTGGATTTTTTTTTTAAATCCGCAGAAGTAATATAAGAAAAAAAGCCTGGGGTTCCCCCCCCCCCCTCTTTAGGTCTGGTAGGAATGTTAGGAGGGGCAATTTTTTTTAAAAAGCGTGTGGTTCCACTCAAAAGTCATACCAGACCCTTTAGGTCTTGTAGGAATTTTAAGGGGGGCTCCAATACCAAAAATTAAAAAAACATAAACCTAAAGGTTCTGGTATGACTTTTGTGGGGAACCCCACACTTTTTTCTTTTTACATTGGGGGGTCCACCCTAATATTCCTACCAGACCTAAAGGGTCTGGTATCAATTGGGGAGGGGAACTCCACGCTTTGTTTTTTACAATTATTTTTTGATGAAGTTCAACAACGAAAGTTCACTCGGAATGAAATTCGGAAAGCAATTCAGATGCGTTTGAATTCGGTATATTTTCGTTCTGAAATTTGGATGCATCCGAATGTCCAAATTTCTATTCGGAACGAAACGAATTGCACATGTCTACTAAACGGTGAACCAATAAAGTTAACTGTAAAAAAAAATTAAGAATGAAAGTGACATGTTAAAAAAAAAAAAAGTTAGAATAGCAGAAGGCAGCAATACAGAATAGCACCATCTATGCAGGACTACAAGTCCCAGCAATACATTATATTATTATGTAGGAATGCACCAGTGCCAATACTGGGCATTTTCACTAGTACTCATGCTAAAAATCGGCCCGGAACGCACTGGGGCTGGTGTAATCTAGCCCTGAAAGTCATAATATACATACTGTTTATTTAAAGAACAAAAAGGTATCAAAATAATGGTTTCTTGCACCGGGCCCCTGAGGTTTCTAGTTGCGCCTCTGCTATGAACATTGGAGTGAGAGTAATAGTTCTAGGCCCATCACTCACTTTTACCCCAATGTGATAAGCAGTAAAGGCTTTTAAAGTGTAGTTTATGAGCAATTTATGTGTGCACTCAAATTCCTTTTAGTAACGCAATGCAATGCAGCCAGGGGCGTAACTAGAAATCACAGGGCCACATAGCAAAATTTTGTATGGGGCCCCGTGATTGCTAGTTATGCCTCTTGCAGAGCCCACCTGATATACCAAACAGCCCACCTGAGAGTGACCCTGCAGAGCCCACCATAGACTCTCTATAGTGGGCTCTGCAGGGTCTCAGATGGGCTACACACCTCTTACCTGTCAGCGCTGTCTGCCTACATGGTCGCCGGGCCCCGCCTCCTCTTCCGTCCCCGGGCCCCGCCTCCTCTTCTATCGACGGGCACCGTCTCCTCTTACATCACTGGCCCCACCTGCTCTTAGGTCGCTGGCCAGTGATGTCAGAGGAGGCGGAGTTGCTCTTAGGCGGGCCCAGCCTCCTCCTTTACTGCGAACGCTGGCCTCTTCTGCCGTAGCTGCTGGCTGTCACTGACACAGCTCCGCAGCGGCTGTGAGGGGAAACGCCGCTGCTGAACTGTGTCAGTGACAGCCACTGTCCTCATTTACGCCCATTCATTTTGTGTTGCCCTTGAATTACCATCCATTAAAAAAATGGTTGGTATCATAATGCAATGGATCCAGTGTGAATGAAGCTTCAAGCCTTGTTCTTGGGTTTAGCTATATCTTGGGTTTAAATCTTAAAGATGCATTCAAGTACCTTACCTATTAACAGAAATGTATCTTATTTGTGTATCACTCAGCTGTAGATCCTCAAATCATCTCTGAATTCCTCCTTCTGGAAGGTGGCTACTTGTGTTCCTTATGGTCCCTGTGTGTTATAAAGTAGCCACCGCTCCAAGCTCACTCCTGTGACAGACTACAATCTCATGTTTAGTTTACTGATATGTATTGAGATTGTAGTCTATAACAGGAATGAGCTTGGAACGGTGTCTACTGTACAACACACACAGGGACCATGAAGAACAAATCGTGCTGGAACTATCCTTCCTTCTGGAGGGTGGCTACTTTTGTTCCCTGTGGTCCCTGTGTGTGTTATAAAGTAGCCAACCCTCCCGTGATGGACTACAGTCTCAATACAAATTAGTAAACTACATGTGAGATTGTAGTCTATCACAGGAGTGAGCCTGGAGCGGTGACTACAACCCACACAGGGACCATTGGGAAGGAAGGAAGGGATAGTGTCAACATGAATTCAGAGATGATATGAGGATCTACAGCTGAGTGATACACAAATAAGCTCCATGATTGTTAATAGTTAAGGTACTTGAATGTACTTTTAAGTTTACTGTCACTTTAACATACTGACACTAGAACTAAAGATTGCTTTAAAAGATTCTGAAAGAAAGCTTCTGAAAACAGAAGCCCCTGTGTACAAGGCTTAAGAGAGAAGAGCAGCTGAGCACAATCACTGTACAGCACTACTAAGCAGATAGAACAACCTGCATATGTACAAAGACAATGGCTTTCCCCTATGGCATTGTTTAGTATACATAGAAAGAAGGCTTTTTATTGATTTAGGCTTTTACTCTATTGGACAGGAAATCAAGCCAGTTATGGTGGTATGGGCAATACTACTATATTTGTTCCATATATAAAGTCTCATTGTATTAAGAATAGATCCAGCTGCAGAATAATACATAAATCCCAACAAAGCCCATGTATGACAATTCAGACAAAGAGATCTCTGAAGTATGTTATTCTAGTCAGTTAAAAGGAGGGAGTAACAAATGTCTTATCTTGACAGCAGCCACTCTGCCGTCCCATATTGCGCCGCATATCAACCATTTACAGTTCAGAAGAAAAAAAAAATGTTATGGTAGCCTTTGAGTTAGATAGCTTTGACGCACACCCAGGGGATTCTCACAGTTAAATGTGCTAACAGTGACCTTTCAATGCTAACTGCAGACAGAGAAAAAAACAAACGGGGCTGTATTTTCCCATAGAGAGTCTCTGTGGAAACTACAGTCATTCTTTGTACCTCATTCACGTTTAGTTTGGCTGGCCTGAGCATAGATATATGGACAAATGAGAAGAATCGCCACAGAAAAGAATACTCTTCACAGAAGAATGGTGAATAAAAACTGTTATAGTGATGCTGTCAAGTTCAAGTGGGACCAGCACTGCACCTGGGCTACCAATGAAGGCATGTATTCATCCACAGTCATGTGTGGGAAGACTGATAAGTTTCAGAGGTGGTCATGTCAAGAGTCCCATTCAAAGGACGATTCTATTCTAGATTTATAGAACAAAAAGGCATGAGTAGACAATATCTTTATTCTGTCTGATTCTATCTGGGATTAAAGGCCAGCTCCCGCCAAAATGAGATTTTAATATTTTAACATCTTTGCTGCCAGGTTAGAATACATGTCGGCTTCCTTTATATCATTCCACCACCGCCACCAGTTCCCCAGTCTTCCACAAAACCAGTTCATAGTGTATGTGAACCCTAATGATGATTTTGGTCTGTTAAAGCTGAACTCCAGGCAAACAGCTAAATACACAGATGAAATACATACATATGAGACCTGTTTTATCTGCCAAAGGATTTGCTTTGCTATCCATCCAGTTCTGAGATATACACGGCTCTGCAAACAGCAGAGCCTAGTTCAGCAGTTAAGGGGGCCTGATCTTTTTCTGCTTCAGTTTTACTTTCACTTACACTCTGTGAAAGAAGAAGCAGCAGTCTTAATCTGGCCATACAGTTGTAGATTATCTGCAGATTTTCTATGGTCAGATGGAAAAAGTGCAACAGATTCCTCCATCTAAGCTAAACTGTGTGGATGGAGGAATCTCCCACCGGGCCAAGCTTCTGTAATCTTGCTAGTCGGCCCAGCTGGCTTTCAAAACACCTGAACAATGCCTGCATCCAATCAGATAGTTCAGGTATTATGAGAGCCAGCAGGGCCAACTAGCAAGATACTGAAGCTTGGCCCAGTGGGAGATTCCTCCAGCCACACAGTTTAGCTAGATGGAGGAATCTGATGCACTTTTTCCATCTGACCATAGAAAATCTGCAGATAATCTATAGTGTATGGCCAGCTTAATGAGCTCATCTCTCTGTCACCTTGTTCTCTTCTCCTATCAGCATGCTCCTTGCACTGTAGCACACCTGACTAGCTCACCGTACTTCGTCTTCCTCCTCCTCCTCTCTAAGCTCTGCTGTGCAGACTGTACAATAGACTGCCAAGTCAAATTCAGGTACTTACACTGCTTACATTTACAAAATATATTTAAAGCAGAACTCCAGGTAAAATGTGTATTAACCCTTGCAATGGGGCTACTCCCGCACTGCAAGGGTTAACTGCTTGTTTTTGTCAAGGATTAAAAAAAAAAGATATACTCACCCAAACCTCAAAGCCGACTGGCTGTGACAGCACTCCCTGCAGCCTGTCTTCTCCTCTGCTTCAGCGGTGGTATGTCACTCAGCATCCTTACACCCTATACACTGTGTATAGAACATGATGACTCAGGGATATTGAACCGCTGCAGCGGAGTGGGAGCGAAGCGGAAGGGACTGTTCTAAAAGAAAGCCGGCTTTTAGAGGATTGGATGAGTATAACTTTTATTTTTGAACCTAGAAAAAAATGAGCAGTTAATCCTTGCACTGTCAAGGTAGCCCCACTGCAAGGGTTAATACAAATTTTACTCGGAGTTCTGCTTTAATGGTGTAATAATGAACACATAGCTGCATTTATTTCTGCATTTTATATCTGCCTAGATGTATGATTTGTCAATGATTTGTAATTAGAAATGTATTGAGAAATAACTTTCTCCCCGTGAGGCTTCCTGTGCTCACTCTGCAGTGCTCTGTGCTAGCAAAGCTGAGTTTTCCGGCCCGATTGTGGCCGGAAGACACTGGATTGCATCACGGCTGGCTCGCTTTGTTTTTGGGCGGGAGGGGGTGCACTGCAATTGGTTGCTCCTGAAAGTGTGGCACATTAATGCCTGCGTTTCGGACTGGTGCAGTCAGAAAAAATAGTGATTGCAGCATTTTTACTCGAATGCACTGGACCGGAACGCAGTCATTGATGTGCCATGCATTGATGTGGGCGATCGCACTGTGGACCGGAGGGCATAGCTGTGGTGCCATTGACTTCAATGCACCATCACGCCCCCTCCCGCCCCAAAACTAAGTGAGGCGGCCGAGATGCAATCCAGCGCGTAACGGCCAGAATCGGGCCAGAACGCACTGGGACTGGTGTGAACTAGCCCTTTGACACCTTGCACAACTGCTGTAATAGGACAGTAGAGGTAAAGTAGTGTTTACACAATAGGAATTTTGTCTGGTTCCTGATGAACTTGCTGAAATTCGCACAGTAGATGCCGCTGTCGGCACCCTTCCCTCAGAAAATCTATCAGCCGAACAGAGCTTGCAGCCAGTCTGCTGCAAGCTCCATCCGGGTATTCTGGCAGCAGCTGGCGACCGCTGTCTGAATGCAAAACAAATAGCAGGAGATTCGTCCATTCATGTTGTTCAGCGTGGATGGAGGAATCTGTTCTATTTTTTCGTTCATCCAACAGGTTGAACAAAAAAAAGACACGTATATTCCCGACTTAAAGCTATCAAAGTAAGGGCTGTTAGCAAAATGGACCTGATAAGCTATTGGTGATACAGAGTGAGAATCGGTGACAGGAAATGTATGTGCCAAATTGTCACAAAAAACTGTAAATGTGACAAATGATCATTTATGTAACAGTGACTATAGATTCTAAGCCGTCCTGCACCACCTACTGCTTGGCACACTAATGGGTTTATTCTATGTGCCCAAAATACACTCGCCGGCCACTTTATTAGGTACACCTGTTCAATTGATTGGTAACAAAAATTGCTAATCAGCCAATCACGTGGCAGCAACTCAATGCATTTCGGCATCTAGACATGGTGAAGACGACTTGCTGAAGTTCAATCCGAGCATCAGAATGGGGAAGAAAGGGGATTTAAGTGGCTTTGAACGTGTCATGGTTGTTGGTGCCAGACGGGCTGGTCTGAGTATTTCAAAAACTGCTGATCTACTGGGATTTTCACACACAACCATCTCTAAGGCTTACAGAGAATGGCCCGAAAAAGAAAAAATATCCATTGAGCAGCAGTTGTGTGAACGAAAATGTCTTGTTGATGTCAGAGGAGAATGGGCAGACTGGTTCGACATGATAGAAAGGCAACAGTAGCTCAAATAACAACTCGTTACAACTGAGGTATGCAGAAGAGCATCTTAAAGCAGATGGGCTACAGGAGCAGAAGACCACACCGGGTGCCACTCCTGTCAGCTAAGAACAGGAAACGGAGGCTACTAGACATGTGCGATTCGTTTCGTTCGTTGGAGCAAAGTGACATTAGAGAAGGAGAATGTCACTTTTGTTGCAAACGAACGAAACGCATAAGACACGAATAAGAAACGAATAAGAACAGAAAACGAAACGAACGTTCGTACTAACGCTACCGAATTTCGTCCGAATCCGAATTCCGAATCCGAATTGACTTTCACACCCGAATCCTGAAAAACGAAATAACACAAATCCGAATTTAAAACGAAACGAAACTAAATGAATTTTTTGGCAGTGCACATGTCTAGAGGCTACAATTCGCAGGCTCACCAAAAATAGACAATAGAACATTGAAAAAATATTGCCTGGTCTGATGAGTCTCAATTTCAGCTGCAACATTTAGATGGTAGGGTCAGAATTTGGCGGAAAAAAACATGAAAGCATGGATCCATCTTGCCTTGTATCAACGGTTCAGGCTGGTGGTGTAATGGTGTGGGGGATATTTTCTTGGCACACTATGGGCCCATGATGCTATCAAGTCAATATGGACCAAAATCTCTGAGGAATGCTTCTAACGCCTTGTTGAATCAATGCCATGAATAATGAAGGCAGTTCTGAAGGCAAAAGGGATCCAACCCGGTACTAGCAAGGTATACCTAATAAAGTGGCCGGCGAGTTTATATGCAATCTTTTCAACTACATGTCATACAATTTGTGACATTTAAAAAAAGGTATTTTCCTATTTCTGACTCACTCGTCGCATTCAACAGGAACATACATTGTGAAACGTTTATTTGTCGCACTAATAAAAATGTTACAATCTGCACTGCAATACAATCTATTTTAATGTTGCTCCGCTAATAGTTTATCTAGTCCAATGCGTTTATGACTTCATATCTATTTCTGTTAATTTAATTGGGCTTTTAGAATGATGAGCAGTCTTGATAACCAATAGCTGGGCATAGGAGACAGGGGACCAGCCTGTGACAAAGTCTCCTAAAGTCCTGGCTTTGGAGCTCCAAGGGCACTTAAAAAGACATTGAACCTTCTTTTCTTTACTTTTGTTGCTTTACATCAGTGTTTGAATGGAAAGGTTGACTTTTAAATGAGAACACGCCACAGGAACTGCACAAGATCTTAAAAGGGTCTAATCATTCCAGCAGTTGCGATCAGAAGCCCGAATGGGCCCTCTTTTTGGAGTGTTGGCGGAAAATCATCTAAGAGATAATTCATTGTATCCGGCCCTGAAGCAATTAGCTTCTTGTGGGCAAGTGATGTCTTGGTAAGGTGTCTAATTGAGTTGACATGGTGCCAAGATACAATGTGAAATTGACAAGAATTCCCATTTCATTTCCCATTCAGCGTAGTGTGGCTTAATTTGTTAATGTGTGCACATTGTGTCATGTTACAGCCCTGAGATAATGAACATCAATGGGGCTCATTAGGAACATTAAATCAAATAAAAGAACAGGATGTTATGATCATTTGTCGGCTAGATCTAAAGGGTTAGGAAATATAAAAACAAACTGTTTTGTGGACAGCCCGGGGGGGAGGCAGCTTTTACATATTCTGAAACATGTATAGGATCAGTGGCTTTTGGGTTCAACAGAGGGTACATGTAAATTAAGTTTTTTACAGAGGGTGATGTAATCAAAGTACATTCCATTTACAAAAGCCAAATGAGCCTATCTTCCCAAACCCACATGACTTAGGAAGAGAATCTTAAGTTACAATTTTTCCTTTGACTTTATTGGGTGGAAAATATGCAAAACTGTGTTACAAAATACAAATATATTTAAAGGGAATTTGTCACTAAGAAAAGAGCACTTGCACTTGAAATATTTTATAATTAGAAAAAAGACACACATTTCATTTAATTCTATTCTTGTGTACATTAATGTTGCAATTTACTAATGTATGGTGCAGCCATATAAAAGTGCAGGTTCCCCCAAAAGAGGTATTATAGTTATAAGTGAAGCCTGTTGTGTTGGGTCGGCTACTGGTTTCTTGTCTTGGATACTTTAAAAGCTAGATCATCCTGCCGTGACATGTGTCAGTATATACACTGTAGCCTGTGCATATGTATATTTAGTGAGGATACAATTAACTTGTCTGTACATGATCACTACATCTGCATATGCTTTAGTAAGTGTATATCTGTAAAAAATATGTCAAGGCAACTGGACTTGCTGTATTTTTCTTGAAGATGTTTAATTGAACATCCAGCTTTCTCAATTCAGAATGACTTGTACAGAAATTCTCTGGGAATAAATATGGTGAATGTTGTTTCAATCCACATAATCTGTTATTCACAACCAATTCACCATATTTATTCCCTGAGAATTTTTGTACAAGTCATTCTGAATTGAGAAAGCTGGTTGGATGACCAGTGAAATGTCTTCAAGAAAAAGTCCAGTTGCCTTTACTTATTTTTTTACAGATATACCATGATCTGGATGAATGAGAACCTTCACAGACATATTTAGTAAGTGTAGATTAGTCTTCCCTTTGCCACCCTGGTTCTCCAGTTAGAGAGCCCATGCCTTGGATCTTTGGGTTGGCCAAAGCTGCAGTTTTTTCTTAGCTTGAATCACTAATCACAGAGGCATTTAAAGGAAAAGGATTTCAGAAAATTGTCCAGGAAGGGCTAGTTTTCAAGATAGTCCTTGAATAGGATGAGATTAGCTTATATGTTCCTGAACTTGTGGAAGAATTTTGAGACTGCCGTGGTGATGTGCAGAAGTAACCACAAAGATGCCACAATGGATTATAACCACAGCTCTCTGTCTGAAACTTTCATCCTGCAAAACTCTCTTTTATGATATATTTGATTTTTAACATACAACTGTTAACTTTATATATATGAATGATTGAGGTAAATTTACCATCTTGTTGTCTTGTTTAATCATGGAATTGAAGTTACCTTTATGGCTCTGGCCTGTCAAAGTGAGAAAGGTATCCATGTATCTTTATCAGTGAATTGATTTCCCGTGGGAGGAAAGGCAATCTGCCAAAAGGGGCTTAGGTGTTCCCCACAATAAAGTCTAACAAAGTGAAGTTTTCTACATAACTGACAGCATAGTTTAAACGCTAGTTCAGCTAAAGCTGGTCATACACCCATTGAGAGGTGGTGACAGAGCCACATGCTGGTCAAATTCGAGCAGTTATGTTCAGATTAAGGCAGAAACAAGAAAGTAACTGCAAACAACAGTGCTCCACTCTGGACAGACTGCAAGTGAACCTGTTTTCCCCCCCATCCACCGTTCTTGCCAAGTCAGATTACTACTCTGTCCACCCTGCAATATGCCTTTTTTCCTCACAATAGTTTCCACTCCCCTTAAATTATTTTTCCTTTACCCCTCTCCTCCCCCCACAACTTATGTATATCATCCTCACTCCTGTCCTTTCTTTATTACTGCACTAATAACTGCCTGCTGAACCCTCATCAGGACCCAGATGCTGACATAATGTCCAGGACACTAGAGTATGTGTGTTCATAAAATGATGCATGCTGCACATGGGTGGCAAAGCCTGTAAAACATAAATATCAGCATATCCCCCCCTTCCTGCCAAGTTCAGATACCCGTGTGCATAAGCCCTAAATCTCTCTCTCAACTTTCTTCCCTCTCCCTCCTGCTTCTTCTAACATCTGAAGGTATTTGCCCTAATCCTTGTCCTCCGCTAGCTAACTTTCACCCCCATGTATGGCACCCAATTTCTATGCAGCAGCTGTAATCCACACACTCTAACTTCTTTTTCCCAGCCCCCAGTTCTCATTTGGCCCCTGGAACACTCCCCTCTGTCCATAACCTTTGTATCTTCATCACCTTTATCCACTTGAGTGCCGGGTGCTGGGAGTGTTGGGAGTGCTGGGTGCCGATATAAAACGCTGCCCATTCTATGTGGGTCCTGCAGGCCTGTGCGGGCTTTAGCCCCAGAACCTCCCTCTGTCAATGATAGTTTGGGTCGGGGCTTATGATTTTGCTACACAGCTCTCCATAGGAATGCCTATAATAGATCACTGAAAACACAATTTTTCTGCATTCCACATATCCTAAAAATAAATAAATAATAAATCCTTGAGATCTGATGATCTGGATGACAATTGTATTTACAGTGCAGCTATCAAATGCTGTGAAAATATTTAATTCAAATGTTTTCGTGATCACACACCTGTGAAAAAATTGCTATTGTGCTAATTTGTGCCCTCTTCAATCGAACAATCTATCTTTCTCTAAAGATTGCTGTGATTTATTAGTCTCCCATCCAGTGTCACCTACAACCCATAGCTCCTCCTATTCTCTTCTTCATTCTGTAGGGTCCCCCCAAGCTCTGTCCTCAGACCTCTTTTATTCTCTATCCTCCCCTGGTCAGTAAATAACCTGCCATTGCTCCTAAGACACCCAAACCCTAACTCTACTCATCAGCCCACCCCTTCAGTCTCCTTGTGCATCACTAATTTACTAAATGACACTATGGGGTCTATTCACAAAGCTGCCGAAGAATATAGCTGTAGCTTCGGCTAATCCTTCGGCTAGCTTCGCCCCCAGGACCCCTTCGGTTCAGTAGAACCGAAGGGCTGCTGTACGGGCTATTCCCTATAGCCCGTACAGCTCCCGAAGTTGGCCGAGCGGTTCAGTCGAGCCGAAGGCATATGCTTCGGCTCGACTGAGCCGTGCTGAAAGCCGAAGCCGGCCCGAATGGCCGGCCGACAGCCTGCTTCTGACAGCTGGGCGGGGCCAGCCATCATCTCACGGCTGGCTCCGGCCACTTCCAGAGAGATCAGCGTCCCTGGTTACCAGCTAACCAGGGACGCTGTCATTACACACTGAGAGCGGCCCCTCAGTGTTCTCAGTGTGTAATGACAGATGTCGTTTCTGGTTACCTGATAACCAGGAATGCCATCTGTCATTCCTCCCCCGGACGCTCTGGGAGTCTAATAGTCTCCCGGCCGCCCGGGAGAGAAACACTTTCTCCCAGAAAGGTAGGGTAAACCTTTCCCTGCTCAATTTGTTCTTTTCTTTTTATTCTTCTGACATCGGAGCTGTTTGCTGCCGTCAGAAGAAAAAAGAAAATCCCCATAGGAAAGCATAGCTAGATTCCTATTGGCTATTTCAATTTGAAATAGCCAATAGCAAACTAGCTATTGCACCCGCCCACTGCTGCTGTCAATCAGCAGAGAGGGACCTGCAGTTTTCCATCATGTCCCCATCTGGTGATTGACAGCAGCAGAGGACAGGTGCAATAGCTAGTTTGCTTTTGGCTATTGCAAAGTGAAATAGCCAATAGGAATCCAGCTATGCATTTCTATGGGGATTTTTTTATGGCAGCAGAACCGACCAGCCAGTAGAAAACAGTTGGGCGGAGCTAGCTGTCACTGCTAGCTCCGCACAATCGTTTTTTATTTTTTTTCCAACTTTTTTTTACTATTTTTCTGTTTTGCTAGGTCCCTGCTGTTCGGCATCTATAAGAATAGACCGAATAGCAGCGAATAGCCTGCCGTAGGTTCGGCTTAGCCGATCCAGATGTTGGATTGGCTGAGTCGAACTCCTTCTGCACTTCGGGTCAGCCAAACATGCTGAGCATGTTCGGCCGACCCGAAGCCACCCGACGTACGGCTGATTTCAGCCGGTATACAGCTGGAATCAGCCGTGCCAGCCTGAAGTGAATAGCTGAACAGCGTTCGGCTCACTTTGCTTGGGGTCGGTGAGTCACTCGGTTGCCTATGGCAGCTTAGTGAATAGACCCCTATGTGTGTTACTCCAGTATTATGGCCTGTGTTGACGAGTGTTGGGCTTGTATCAATGGAATCAGTTTGGCATCAGTTTTTGGCGCTTCTGAGAGCATTTAGAATTAATTGATAGATGTATTTGACCTGCAGTTAACCTCCTTTTGACCTGCATTTAACTTGTATGAAAATGCAAAACCTGCTTAAGGCAAACAAATGCCCATTAACACAAGCCCTTACTGCAAGGCAACTGAGAGAGGGGCACTGGCAGCCAACAGGGGCACTGGCAGTACAAGGTTCCTAAAAGCAACGTTTGTGACAGTTGTAAGACTTTTTGGTCTCACAGGGGGTTAATTACAGAAAACAAGAAGCTCTTCCAAGGATCTAAAGCGCTTATTATTTCATACAGAGATTTATCTACATGTAACTGCCCGTTGCTTTTAGTTAAACATCTTCCCATCTATGGCCAGGCCTAATTAGAACAGTTTGTCCTTTTATTTTCCTTTCAACCCATTGTGCTATTATTTACCTTAATTATGTATTTATGCTCATTATTTATGCTCATTATTACAAGTTACCCTGAAGTCATCTATAAACAGCAATTTTAAAGACCTAATATTTAAAGCTCAAAGTGAGAAAACATCTGCTTTAATTACATTGTCCCTTTCATTGTGCTCCTTTTATAAAATTAAAATATAGTCATATTAAGTAAACTTTACTGTGACTACGTAAACAATGTTATGGTATCCAAGTCAAAAGGACAAGATAAACAGTGTACTGTTATAGAAAAAAACCAAATATAAGTTTCAGCTAGTGAAAAAGCATGTTTTATTTGTCAAAGTTTACGTGTCCTATGTTTTTCCAGAGTTTCTCTGTAATTTTGTACAAAGTTAATGCATGCTTGGAAAGTAAAGAAATTTGCAGTGAGTAGAGAACACAGGTGGTACGCAGGACCATACTGTGATTAGTGAAGCGTGTTAGGAAGGAAGTAGAGGGTTTGTTCTGAAACTCTGAACTTTTAGCATGTATTGATTCTGAAAACATTTACTGGGAGCAGGATACTGGTTAAACAGTATGCACAGGTTGAATGTACTAACTGGTATATACTGGGTCTCAAACAGTGTTTCCCAAAAAGATGAACATTTGTGTATGACCTCGCATGCTGTAATAAAGAAAAAAATGCTACCACCTACACCATCTAGCAAGAACTTCCAGGAACCTGCATTATTAAGTCTGATGTCTGCAGAACAATGTAAGATCCTTTAAAATCAAGGCACTCTGATATATAAACTTTAAAATGACACTGAACTCAGGAGTTAAATATTCTTAGATGAACTTAATTATTAACAAAAATTATTAACAAAAATGTGTGTATCACTCGGCTTTAGAGCCTCAAAGCATCTCTGAATTGGTGCTGACACTGTCCTTCCTTCTGGAGGGTGGCTGCTTTCATTCCCCATGCTCCCTGCATGTGCTGTAAAGTAGCTACCACTCCAAGCTCACTCCCAAAATGGACTACAATCTCAATACAAATTAGTAAACTAACTGTGAGATTGAAGTCTATCACAGGAATGAGCTTGGAGTGGTAGCTACTTTACAACACAAGCAGGGACCATGGGGAACAAAGGTAGCCACCCTCCAGAAGGATGGGCAGTAGTAGTAATAACACTACAACTTTCATTTTCAACAGCACAATTCATTTTCCTAGAATCCCGAGTCCCAGCTTGGACAACTTCAGGGCATCCTTTGTAAACTTTGAGTATGAATTCCTCCTTAGTGCCTGCAGCTACCAAGGTCAATGAGGCCTTTTCTAAAGTACATTTACTGCTTCATAACAATATCTAAATATTTCAAAAGAGGCCACAATTCAACTTAACGGTTCCCACTAAATATCTGGTGACGTGATGGCTAGGTCTTGATGTGCAGGCATTGACCGTGAGGTGCCTACTAAACAGTTTAATTGATGGTTTATATAAAGTAATCCTTCACATTATGTCTTACCATGTAAAATACATCTATATTGCTACATTGTTTAATAGCTGTACTGTAATTTGGTTAGTAGACCATGAACCCGTACTCATCCTCACTGCACTGTGGGTGCAGCCTGTCTTTTGTCTTGTTTATTGTATTTGCCATATTGCTCTTTTCCCCCCTCTTGTTTTGTCTCTAGATAGTACAGTTCCTAACTAGATACTTCCTGCTCCTTAATGCTGCCCAGTTTAGTTCCATCTTCTACCACAGACAGAGGACTTAGAAAACTCAATGAGGGGAATTTACTAAGACTGGAGCAGACACAAATTGGAGCAGTTATGCATGGCCACCAATCAGCATCTATCTTTCATTTTCAAAGCCCAACTGAACAAGCTAAAGGTAACAGCTGATTGGTTACTATGCACAGCTGCTCCAGATTTTGTCTGCTTCAATTTTAGTAAATTCGTCCCATTGTCTTCTTACACTTCAAAAGGCTGGAAAAACATCTTTTGTCTTTGTCTGAAGGTTTCAATTTCTGTCAATTTGAAGAGTTAAACTGCCTGTGGTTTCTGCCAAGTCAGAAAGTGGCCATAACGTCCACACAGATTGGGTCTAAGATTGTATGCAATGCCATATAACAGCATTTGAAACAGAACAACTACTGTGCATTTTATTTATATCAATCCAAAAATTAAAACACTGCTCCATCCGGGGAAGGCAATATTAAGTCGATGAATATCTCCATCTCCAAAACAACCCTGGGGCCTGTTGGTTATATGTTTAGATGAAGCACTGAAACTTGAGGAATGCTGAATTAAGTTTTACTTCCTTAGCTGGACATTATTACATGTAGCTATACAAATCCTGTATAATGATAATAATAATAATAATAATAATGTAGGAATACAGCATTGACAGAAAACAACCATAGACAAACATGCACAAGGACCAACATTGCACCACAGCACCATCTAGAGCTCAAAAGATAATATTACATCTCTGAATGTCAGTAATAGAAATCAGTATGCTGTTGTATTTCCAACAGGGCCTACAAAAGGAGAAACCAACAGAGGAATTCGCCTGTTAGCTCTGTTACCTACCTTTGAAAGCCATCTCTATTTACTTCAGCAAGAGATTCCTTTACTTAAATTCTGAGCCTTCCTCAGTTTCATCCAAAGAAAAGCAAAGTTCTACCAATGGCACTTTCCCCTTTATGTCTGACATATTATTCAAGTGTTATGTACTGATTTATGCCCAAAAGTGCTAATTCTGTGATTGAAACCTCTATTTGGTCTGGGTAGGGGGGTGAACTGGTTTTTAGCCCCCTCTATGAGTACTGGTAATGAATTGGTTGTTTAGGAATATTCTGGCAATATGCACCAGTCTGGGGTCATATTCTCATGACCAGCCCTGGCTTTAAAATAAATGTTTTTTTCACCTAAATTGACATGCATTTGACAATCTTGCAAATTTGTTTTATTTTTTTAATGGTTCATAATATACACATATTTTTTGCTTTAAACAAAATATTAATTTTACTTTTCAGAACTAATCAATATATACATTTTTGCATAATGTAAGCTGATTTTTTTTGTGATCACATACATCATTTTATTTATTATATTATTTATTACAGGTATTTATATATTGCCAACAATGTATGCAGTGCTTTACATAGTGCACATTCACATCAGTCCCTGCCCTCAAAGAGCTTACAATCTAAGGTGCCTATACCTCTAACCTCTATAACCTCTAATTTAAGTACACAAAAGTAGAATAATGTCATAGTTGTAATTCTTTGATTATATCTGTAAAAAATAAGTCAAGGCAACTGGACTTGCTGTATTTTTCTTGAAGACGTTTCACTGGTCATCCAACCAGCGTTCTCAATTCAGAATGACTTGTATAAAGTTATTCTGTACACTTTTTTGTACAAGTCATTCTGAATTGAGAACGCTGGTTGGATGACCAGTGAAACGTCTTCAAGAAAAATACAGCAAGTCCAGTTGCCTTGACTTTTTTTTTTTTACAGATATACTATGACCTGGATGAATGAGAACCTTCACAGACAGATTCTTTGATTATACTACTATATAACCAAGAAAGGTCCCTAATTTTGAAGTGATATGAGCAAATGTGCATCTTACTTTCTACATAGGTCCAAGGACCCCTGACAGTCATGGGCATGTAATTCAAGCATTGCAGTAATTCAAGACTTTACTGGTCTATGAAGTCCATATAGAAGTCATACTAATTTCTGCTTGACACCAAACGTACAGGGTAGGGGTATTTTTTTTAGTGCTTAGTAAAAAAGTTGAAGAACAATAGAAGATCCATAACTATTGCTAGTATGCTGCATTATTTGCCTGCTGTGGTTCATGTTGCTGGCATGTGTAATGTAGTAAACAGTTTACACTGCATTAAATGTAAGTAATATGTATATTTATTGTGGTGAAAGTGTTAAGTGGAAATCTAGACTTCATTGGATTACCCAGAGTAAATAATCAAGTGCAATGGTATATAAACACAAATACATAAGGCTAAAGTCTTGAGTAGCTCCCAAACACTTGCTCGGTTGAATGTGCACTCAGTGCTCAATGAGATGCAATTAGTGAAAGGTTTTCTTGACCCTTGACTTCTGCATAACTTGTAAAGTTTTCTTAGGAACCAAAGGACAGAGCTACACATAGACAAAGGGCATCATTATTTAAACATCCTGATTAGTTGCACCTCCGGATAAGGATACTTGAAATTAAACCATTGGTTGGCAAACATCACTATATTTACTGATAATAGAATAGAAAAAAAGTGAGTTGAAAGTTCCTAAGTTGATGGTACTCTTACATTACGTATTCCGCTATACACAGAATCTGCATGGAGTTTGTTTATTCAGTCTGTTTTTACATGGATTTCCTCTGGATGATCTACTTTGCTCACACAAACAAAAAACATACTGGAAGAGTAATTGGTTTCTGAGTAACCTGGCCCTGGACTGTGTATGTCTGTATCATAGCAATACTAATGACATTAGACTGTAAGCTCTCCTGGGACAGGAACTAAAGTAAATGGTGCTATGAAGTCTGTGAAGCCCTGCAGAATGTTAATGCTATATAAAACTAGGCAAGGTCAAGCATGTCATTGCTCACACACACACAGGATCTTTTGATTGGCAAACTTGGGTGATAGTGCAAACAACTTTTACTGGTGCAAGCAAATGTGAACTGAATAGAAGTCCCCACAGGCAAATAGGTGAAGTGACCATGCAGATTTAAGCAATTTCAAGGAAGTTTTACTTCAAGTTGTAAACCAAAAAATGATTGTTAAGCACTCGAATAAGTAAAGGATCTGCATGTATCTTCTAGACCAGGCCTTCTTAAACTTTCTCCACTCATGACCCCTTTTTGGCCGAGGAAATTGTTAAGGGACCCCAGCGTTGGTTCTTTACTCCTCTTCCTTCCCAACTTCCCCTGCCGCCACAGTGGACGGTGTCTGTCATTACCAACTACTACTACTAACCCCCCTCCCTCCTTACCTTTATCTCCAGCAGCTGTGCTCCACTTCTACTGGGTTAAAGAAAGCTCTGTCAATGGAGGGAGAAAAAAAAAACCTTCCTGCGCGCACGTGCTCAGGAAGGTACCAAGTGCACAGGGCGGGCTCGCGACCTTAACAACTACACAAGACTGCACATTAAACAATAAACGAAAATAAAAAAAATCTTGCTTGGAGCCCAAGCCTCCCCGGCCACCTGGGCCCCTCACACAAGTACCGGCCGTACACCCCGGATGGCGGTCCTGGCCGGGGATTCAGATCGCGACCCCCCCCTGTTCACTTGCAGGACCCCATATGGGGTCGCGACCTACACTTTAAGAAGCACTGTTCTAGACCAACTGAAAACTCTGATACCCTGAGCATTTGATTATGACCAATATTAGAGTCTGGGCCAAACCCTACTTGTAACAAACCAACCTATACTGTGATGTCCAGCTGCAAACTCATTACATAAATACTGTACAGAAAATAAATTACCAGACAATGTATATAAGTCATTTTAGTAAAAACAAATATATCTGGTAGGTTGTAAAAGGTTAAAAAAACATATTTGCCATGGGCTCACCAGCAAGACCATACTAATACTTTTCCTTGCATTTTTCTTTTTTTATGTCAAGCTGAGGTTCTCACCTTACTGCTACCGCTGACTGCTAGTTTAGCCAGATTTAAAATGAGATTTGGTGATGCCACTACTGTACTGCTCATTGTACACCTTAGGCCTTGCCAGAGCGGAAGAGAGAAGGGAGGAAAAGAGGACCTGCAGTGCAAAGATTTCCCTGTTTTACTTCTTTAATTCTCTAGATTCATGCTTTCTCCGTGTCTCCTGCTGTTCCTTAATTATCACCCGGCCAGTCATGAGATCTCCAGTCATCAGGATGGCAGCTCTGACATAAGGAAGCAAAGCCCTCCTTCTTTACCAAGATGGCAGCTGCACAGAACAAGGTATGGTAGGTCAGCAATGGGAAAATGATCAGCAGTAGGAAGCCTACAGGCAATGCCGATGCCTGGTCGTTTTCCATCTACAGTGTTTAATAATCCTCCTAAAATAATTACTTACTATTATGATGATGATTATTATTAATATTATTATTAAAGCTATGTGTTATAATAGTGCCAATAACATTATAAAAATGATAATAATAACATAAATGATTTTCAAAATGTTATAAATGTAAATATAACATTAAATATAAACATGGTTAAAATAACAATGATGTTGCTACATAAAACACACTACAAACATTACTTCTGCACTCCCTGTTCAGAATCTGTTACACATTTTTTTCAACCTGCAGCCTGAATTAAAAAAATATAACAGATTCCTCCATCCATGCTAAACAGCATGGATGAACAAAACTCCCGCAGTGTACTTTGTACTCTGACAGTGATGGGGGTGCTGCTGTCAGAATACCTGAACAGTGACAGCAGTTGATTGGCTGCTGTCACTGATTCTCCAAAGATTTCCATCTGGCTTCTTCGATCTTCTGATTGAAGGATGCTGGACAGAAGGGTGGCAACAAGCCATCCACTGTGCAAATTGTAGCTGGTTCATTATTGTATACCCGGCTTAAGCCTTCATTAAGGGACAGAGGTAATGGCATGTAACCTTTCATAAGTACACAAGAAACTGATCTGGACCTGATCGTGGAGATGGTAGTTTGTTTGTTCAGGGCAATTTCCCTTGGACTATGGACTTATGGATGTGTTGGCAATTATTGGAATAGAGATCAGGAATATATAATCTAACCCTATAGGTACGATTGGGACGGATGCTTGGCTTCCTTGCTTTCGGACTGCCTCCCCCCGGCGCTCCTGTCTCCTGGTTGGGTGGGGAGACTCCCTGCAGATGGATATTCAATTACCGGAAAAAGAATAATTAAGTTGGTATTTACTGCATTATAAAGATATATGGTCAGCAGATATTAATGATTCTGATATACCTAATATCATGTAGACTATTGCAAATTGATTCTCATACCCATACAAATACTATAGGTTAACCTCTCCAAATCTTCCTGACGAAGCCTCGGCGAAACGCGTTGAAGACTGGAGCAAGCACAGAATCATGGCTGAACTAATGATATATAGAACAATTATGTACAATTAATCATGCAAATAAGATATGAATACAATGAGGGCAATGACCAATATATGAATTTATAATCATGCTTTCTGTGTGGGTTCCAGGGAGGTTATTTATGGTGTATACATCTATTTATGGTTTTTTATATGGATGAATTTTAGCATATTTATATGTATAGACATTATGAATTGAGTATATTAAAAATGGAATTTTATTATATATATGAATCAATTGACTTTATTATTGGATCAATTCCCTGCTATTCTCCAGTGGTCACCACAAAGCCCCTTTCTTTCTCTTTCCCCCCTTTTTTTTATATATATTGCATATATAGGGGTGGTGTCCCAGTTTGTGTGATGGTTCCTAATTTTTGTATTACAATAAGTACATCCTGCTAAGTCACTCTTGATCAGGGGTGGACTTGGCAGGGCCTCTCTGATGCCTATCTGATGCCCTGCAGGCTGGGCTGTCACTCCTGCGGCATACCATTCCCCAGGCAGCACGGAGGCTCCATGGGCTGTCAGTAATACGGGCAGCAGTGCTTCCCCCTTACAGCCGCTGCTGGGGCTTCTTTTCCAGCCTTGTATAGTGGGGACTTTTCCGGAGGCGGGGCGTCTTGCCAGTGTCTGGGCTGAGCAGGCTATGGCTACTGAGGAGACAGATTGGCCAAGGAGGTAGCAGGGGCATAAGGGGATGGGGCGGCATAGGGTTGTTTTTCTGTATGTACGCTCTCTATTTCCCCAAACCAGAATTGCGAAGAGTGCAGGAGGAACCAATGTGAGTGTTGTTCTTTTTAAATTGCCCTTAATTTCCCTGCCTTGCAGAGTCCTGATTCGAGTGTGTTGCAGAGTCCTGAGTCCAGTGCATTGCAGAGTCCAGAGCTCATTTCGTGGCAGAGTCCTGAGCCTAGTGCGTTGCAGAGTCCTGAGTCCCGTGCATTGAAGAGTCCTGAGTCCAATGCGTTGCAGATTCCTGTGCCCATTGTATTTCAGGGTCCTGAGTCCAATGCATTGCAGAGTCCTGAGTCCAGTGACGCTTAGTCCAGAGGGTAAGTAACATTATACTGTGAATCAGTGATACTAATACACATTGTAATGATTGTCTGTGGACATGTTTATGGCAGGGTCAGAACAATATTGATTGTAGGTCTGTGGACATGTTTTGTGGTAGTATCAGGACAGTATTGATTGTATATCCGTGGACATGTTTATGGTGGTGTCAGGACGGTAATGATTGTAGATGTGTGGAAAGGTTTATGATAGTATTAAGCTAGTAATGGTTATCTTGGCGCATAAAGTACCCCCCACCCCATTTTTCACCGCGGTCCCATCCCCATGGGGGGTACAGTTTATGGATACGGGGGACTGGGTCGGGAAGTGGGGGGTGGG
>NW_017306296.1:1405343-1417140 GCF_000935625.1 Nanorana parkeri | reverse complement strand
GGGGTGGTGAGGGTGATGGAGACGTGATGGTTGTGGGGGCCCATCAGTAGAATCTTGCCCAGGGCCCAGTTAATATTAAAGATGGCCCTGCTGATGCCCTATAAAAAAAGGCAGAACTGGTCCCGTCAAAATTGCACACATGGTACTACACAGTACAAGCAGTGTGGGATATATGTGATACATACAGTACATGAAATTGGCAGGTGGGGGTGGTGAGGAGGTAGAGCGGGAGGGAGGTTGAGTAGCTGCACCATGGCCTCTGCATTATACTTGCCCCCGGGCCAAAAGTTGCCTGTCAGCCCCTGCTCTTGATGGCAACGTGAAATGGGCATGTTCAATAATTTGAATCTCTTCTTTGAATGGTCATAGTAGTGTAGCCCTACTGATCATGGAAAGCTATTTGTCTCATTAGTTATCAGTATTCTCTCCCTCAGATCTTATCTTTTGCTTGAACTGTAGAGTTGGGGCTTCTGTGGAAGTAAGTCCCATTCATTTCAAGCAATGTTAATAAATGAGCTGAGAGGACAATAGCCTGATTGTTCAAAGTTGTGTGACTGGGCTTTCCTCCAGTCGTGTCCATTGCAGGGACATTTTACAAGAAGCAAGTTATGTAGAGAAAACTGATTGGACGAGGGACAGTGATATCACAATTCACCCCTCATCCAATCAGAAAACGCCTTTTATTCATTGCTGAAAATACAAGGCATTCTCTGAATGGCCGTTGTGCCAGCACAGTACAGGACCCAGAAGATTGCTACCTTTACAAGATTCCCATGGGCTGCTCAGGTATGACATATGCATACTTACTGTACATTGGGCCAAGCTGGACCATTGTAAGCATGCATAACACTTTATACCTGGAGTTCAACTACAAACTTTAACTTTAAACTGTATGTCAAGCCAAAATGTTTTTCTAGTTTTGGATAGAGTGGGGAAGGATAAGAACTCCTGTAGGGTTTTTTATGGTTAACCATGTTATTCATGGTTTCATTAGAGAGATTTAACCCTCATTCACATGGGCCTTCTGCCTTTGTTTTATTTAAATGCTGGCAAAATTGATTTGGGAAGTATAAACAGACTTTATAATTGCCAGATCAATTTCTCCGCATTTAAATGTACCGGTAATTATATGCATTTACACATGTTTAGACTATCTAATCTGCCACTGAACACACAGATTTCTATTCTTTCTAAATGCAGCTAAACTGAATGCACCTGACTGCAAGTAAATGTAGTGTGCTTTATACAATTTAAAATCATTACATGCATGTATATGCATTTAGAAAAATCCTATCAATGCTTATAAATGCATGCCCATGTGAATGAGGTTTTACCCTCACTTACCGCCCTGCTGACAGGGGTTCTAGCCTTCCATTATTCTACTAAAAAAAGGGCATTTTAATTTCTGTCTGTTTTGCTGTTGGAGAGTTACCCTCATTTCCTGTCTGGTAAAATATTGTCAGCAAGACAAAAGGTGAGGGTAAGGCCTGGTTCCCACCTGGGCGTTTTACAGCGCGTTCCTACGTGCTGTAAAATGCTCAACATGTGAAAACCAATAATTTCCTATGGGCATGGTTCCCACCTGGGCGTATTTCAGCGCGTAGGAACGTGCTGAAAAACGCCCTATGCCCAAAGAAGTACAGGAGCTTCTTTGGGGCGTATTTGCCGCGCATATCCATTAGGATACAGCCGGATAGCCCTCGTAAACACGCATTTGTCGTGCGTTTCTTTTACCGCAAATCGCGGCACCAAACACGCATATTCCATACGCCCAGGTGTGAACCCAGCCTAAAGCTCTCTAGCAGAGCCCAGATAGCATTGAAAACCTGACAGAGGTTCTAGCCCTTCCCACTATATCTGAAACTAAGGCAAAACGTTTTGTCTGGACATAAACTTAATAGCTATAGTGCAGGCATTTTTTAATGATGACATAGAATGTCTTGGTAGTTGAACTTGTTCCCATTTGTGCCACTGCAGCAGCCTGTAATCTGTATGCCTGTAAAACCTTTTACTTCTCATTAGATCGGTGCTATTGCAAATGGCTATATTAGTCACCCAACATATACTGGTGTGACACTTAAAGTGTATTTAAACCCTAACAATGAACATCTCGTATTTGCTCTCTGGTGGTCTGTTAAATATACCATTGACCATTAACACACTTCTTGTCCTCGGGAGACATTGATAGACAGTACAAGTGAACATTATAGCATCCTATTCATGGAGGTATCTTAGCTTATCTTACAGTACAGATATATGTTTACTTGGTTTACTAGATTTGGCAAATATCTGAGGCTAGGTTCTCAACTAACTGATGAGGTGCATTGCGGTAACACACATGTGGTAACACACATGCGGTAACACATGTGCCATAACACAGATTGTTAATGTATCCTGTGTTAGGCAGCCCATTTAAAATTAATGGACTAGCAATGCTCCTCAATGGCCCAGAAATCAGACCTGCACTATAAAGTTTCGTGTACATGTGTGGCCGAGGGGTGATGAAAACAACAGTTGAACTGTGTTTTTAATGCTGTTAATGCATTTAATGCTTTTAATGCTCTCTGGCTGCCTGCTGCAAAGTCAGCATTGCAACTGGATAAGGCTGTACACTTTGCTGCGATCACAATGCTTCAATGTGACACTTGCCAATCGCAACCATAGACATGAATGGGATCACATGGCAATTGCGTGCTGTGGTTCCATGAAAAATCCCTGTTGGGTTAAAAAAAAGCCGTTCAGGAAATGGCAGTATTGCCTTCTGAATGCCACGCCGCCTCCAATGCCCTACTGCCCTCTGAAAAGCTATCCAGTGCGAACTGCTTTTCAGAGCACATTTAAACCAGGTTAGTGTGTTGCACTGTGGGGCAGTACACATGTGTCGGCAAGGTGCTTTGGGGTGCATCACACCATTACAAGTAGCAAGCGGTGCCATGTGTTATGGTAACACAATGGTGCAATACGTTGGGACTAATCCCAATGCATTAATGAAAATCTTAAGGTAACAGTAACAAACTGCTGAGTGGACTTGACGGAGGGGCATACATTAGAATTCCTATACCTCTAGTAATACTGAGGGATATTCAGAGCCAGTGAACAATTACAATTCCCTGGCATCCAGCCAAAACTGAAATGTTATCATCTAACAATTTGATCAAATCTTTCCTTGGAAGTAGTTCATGTACTATCCATATTACCCGAACCTTCTCCTTTTGGTACTAGTTCCAGCATATAAATTGGCTACTAGCTTTTTTTCTTTTAAAAACAAGAGTTGTGCTCTTAATTTATTGCATCTGGTAAATTACTACAACATTATAATTGAAATAAACTGAGTTACAGTGACTGCTGGCTTGTTTTCGAGGCAAGGTAAGTGTCGTATATAACAGGTGTTGTAATTATAAATGACGTACAAAGACAATCATCAGTGGTCCTTCAAACAGAGCCTGTCACATGGAATTCAGTCTGTGCAGAGAGGGGGGCCTTTCACGGCAGGCATCCCGTAGTAAATGAGGTTCATGGTGCACCTGCAGATGCAAGCGTCAAGTAATTTCTACAGTATCTTGCCTAAAAACAAAAAAGAGCCTAACCTTTTCCAACCTGTGACCTTTTCCAGCTAACATAAACTAATTATGTTCAGGGGGGAAAAGGAAGAAAGAGCAATGTTGCAGTTCTCTGTAGGAGTTGTCATTTGTGCTTTGTTCATGCTAGCGAGATTTGCTCAGTGCACTTGCAAACACAAATTTGGCTTCATCAGCTCATAGCTCAGGAAGTTTGATTGAATAAAGAGATACAGATTTATCTGGAATAAAATCTCATTGACAGTGGCTATCAGTACACATTCTACTGCCTATAGTGGGCACTGAGCTGCAGCACAAGAGCCTCATTGTTCGGCATCACTTAGCAGCAATTACAGCCCGTCAAAACACTTTTTGTTTTACGACAACGTGTTAATGGGCCCACGGTTGGGTGTGAGAAGTAACCCAAGCCACATGCACAGAAGCAAGGTTAGAGGTTAATTGAGACTCCCTAACACAGTGCATGAGATTTTTGCAACCTTTTGCTGAGACAGAAAATTCAGACAAAAAGAATATAATGTGATACAATTTGTTGGAAAGCAGGAGGGTCAAAATTCCCAGATGCAAAGGAAAAGCGGCCAAGTAAATCAGGAGAGACAGGCCACCTGGGCCAGAGCAAGTGCCAAATATAGCCAGAGTCATTTGTCTAGTGTACAAAATGAGTAGGTGGCATGTTAGCCACTCTTTTTTTTGTGCTGGAAGCCAAGGTCAAAAAACTAAAAGAAAAGAAAAGATAAACACATACATGCATGCTTACCTTTCAAAATGTATTTTTCCAGATCTTGTTCAGTTGTCATATTTGTACTTTGCTGTCACTGGAGTCATTCAAAATGTGTAATTTAGGGATTTCCTGCAAGACTTTCTAATGTATCGTAAAAAGAACATGTGTACAGTTGGCTTGTGCACTGTGAAGTTTCCCCTTTCTAAGTGAAATTTGCTTTGCTTTATTATTTTATTATTTCAAAGTAATTTTACACTTTTTTAATTTTGAATTATAGGAGCTAAATCCTTCTTCAGTGTTTGTATTTTCATATTTAGACTGGTTACGATGTGCTTCCAGCTGGCTGTAGAACAGGATAGCATCTCATAAAATTGCCATAATAACATTATTATTATTTTTTTTCCCTTTTGAGATCATACATAAAAATGAAAACCAATCTTTCTATTAAAGAATATGATTTTATTTTCAGATTTTGAGTAGAACTGATATGATTTACTGGAGGTTTTATGTGGATTTTTATACCTTTCCAATTGTGTCACGGTGGTCAAGCTTGTTTCAAAGATATACGTAGAAAGTGTAGTACAAGGGTTGTGCTCTATGCTTAAAACAGAACTCTGCACCCCACAAGTGATTCACCTCCACTAGGTCACGGCACCAAATGCATTTTCTGCACCACACCTTTTGGGCAGGCCTTCTGGCTAGCCCGGGGCAATTTTTTTATACCTGGCCGGATGACCTGCCATGTCTTGCACCGGCACTTATTTTATGCACAATTGCACTTTAACTTCATAGATGACGTAGGGTGCGGGTACCTTCGGGGCCTGTCCTGATGTTAGGGGGAGGCTCTGTTTGCCTATACATGGGCTTCTCTGCCTTCCCCCACTTGCAGATCTCCCTTCGGGGAGCCCCTTGCCCAGTACTTTAGGGTCCTGTTTCGGCAGGACCCTGAGGAGAGGGTTCCGCCAGCCTTCTGGTAGGTGGACCAGAGTTTTCCATGCCCCTGTCAGGATTATCGCAGCCCTTCCTCTTCGGAGGAGGACCACAGCACCCTCGTGTACTTCCTCTTTGGAGGAGGACCACAGCACCCTCGTGCACTTTTTTTTGTGTGTTGTGAATTCCCGATTCACATTTTTTGTTCACAGGGAAAGTCGTTCACAAAAAACACACCACGGACTAAAAAAAAAAAAGATAACTCTGCTAAGGACTCTAATAACTCCGTTGTGATTCAGAAAACGACTTATCTCTCTGCAGAGAAGACACCTATGTCTCTAACAGTTATATACATAATAAAGAATGCTCTGGTCTTGTGCCTTATACACACACGTATATACTGTATATATCTTAACTGTCAAGAGATAGGCTGTTTTGTCACTTGAAACTTTTTCAAGTTTATACATTTTTAAATCTGTTGTACATCTGTATTTACTATATGTTTGCAAATAGACAAAAAAGTCTATCTAAAAAATATTTAATACATTAGAAAGGGCATCAGTAGTACCCTGCCTTCCAGATGGCTTTGCCTGATAGAAGATTCAGACTGGATGAGGCACTGAGATGAGGCAATTACCTCTGTCTGTAAACTGCAGATTGAGCTACAGAACTCTGTAACCAACAGGCTTTATACAAAAGACTGATAAGCGACAAGTGAAAAGGAGTTATTGTATCTACATTTGCATTTGCTACATGTTTGCACATAGACAAATATGTCTTACTGGAAAATATTTAACACATTACGAAGGACATCAGTAGCACTTTGCCTTGCAGCTGGCTTTGGTTGACAGAAACATCAGACTGAGCTGCCTAATAACGGTTAAGATACTAAGAGAAGTCAATCAGTTCTGTTTATAAGACAGAATGCAGAATGAGCTACAGAGCTCTGTAATCAACATGCTTTACACAGAAGACTGTTAAGCACTCTCTGGAAGACATATGAAAACAGACTAAAGCTAAAAAATATTAATATGTAATATTTATATTTACTGACGTAAAAGAAAAAAAAAAAATATAATTCATTTTTTTATTATTGTATATAATAAATATATACAGAAAATATGTACAAAAGCACTATACATTACCTTTAAAGTAGGAGATAAATATTTACTGTACAGTGCAATCCTGCATATTTAGTTTATCTCTGCATTTCATAATTATCTTAAAGGAGAACTATGGGGTCAGTGTATACTGAGACGCCTCAGCCGAAGCGGATCCCGACTTAGATGACGGGATCCGCCCAGCTGCGTGACTGACAGCTGGCTCTGCCTACTAACTATGAGGTGAGTGAAAAGCACTCACCTCATAGTTCTCCTTTAAGCTACTCTGTTTTAGAAGAAAAAATAAATTGTTATTCAACAGTATTTTTTTTTATATACATACTGTCTAGGTTCTCTCAATTACTATACGTCTGATCAACTTTTCAGTCACTAACTCTTAATGATAGAAACAAATGGGCCAGACATAACAGTGTGTGGAAATATATTAAAAAGAAAATACATGCAGTCATAAATGCAGGTACAATAGACCTCTGGCCAATTGGAAAGAGAGATAATCTGAAATCCTGATGTTGATCTAAGCTGGGAATCCTATGGCTCAGGCGTGGTGTAATGTGTCATTCTCCTGGCCTTTGTACGTGGCTTGTACTGCTTTCTGTCAGAGAACACTTTACTCTATCCTGGTCCTTTCCAGCTACAGTTTGATCTTCTGAGGCTTGTATACCCTCTTTATTCCCAGGGTATTTTGACTTAGTGCACTGATTTGTTTTCATAACTGTTGTGTTGATATCTCTCTGAATGATATTTTATTAGATTTTTGTATTTATATTAAATATTCTGGGAAGAAAATATCCTATTAAATAACATGCTTAAACTATTAAAATTCAACTTGTTAGACTAAATACATTTCTAATTAAGTATAATTTAAATAATTTGTTACATGTTTCTAAAATTTGACAGAGTTATTCACAAAGCTGCTGAAGGCAGCTGAGTGAATAACCTACCCGAAGTAAAGTGAGCCGGACGCTGTTAACTCTCACAGAGATCACAGTACTCCCCTTGACAATGCTTTCATCTGCTTTTCTCTCCAGATAGATGGCACCATGTTTGTTCAGGCATTGTCCAGACTCAGCAACTACTTCCTGGACTGATTTGTTGGCAAAAAATTACAAAGTTATGCCACTCTTGGTGTCTGTGCAGTTCTCATCACAAATGTATGACACAGATCAGCCTTTGCTGCAGCCTCTTAACTTGTAACAGGCTTAAAAAGTTTCTTTTTCTAATTACTGGGTAAGAGGAGACCGACAAAATGCTTCACCTGCCTAGCAGCAAATTAACAGCTCAGCCTTGGCAAAGTCACTGGACTGGAGATCAAGAGTTGCTTATAATAGTAAAAGGTAGAGCTTTCTTAAAAAGTGTTGTTGTTGCTGTATATTGTGACTGGCCTTTTTACGAACAGCTAAGCTGGGTGCCCATGAACAAGTTGGTGTGGCTGGGTTGGCACCCATTAATTACACAATTCATCACAAAACTGGGAAGTATGCACACCAACATTGGTACCCTCTCGAAAGGCCCCAGCGGGGAAACTGATCAATTTCAAGGGGATGAGATATTTCCATCTTAGATACTCGGCTATGATTCAGATCAAATTTAAAGGGTAAGAAGTTCCCACCTCCAGTCATCTGATTTGGAAATATACACTCAGGAGAAATGAGCTGATCTTCGGGGGCCAAGATCTCCATATATATCAGCTGATGAATTTCCTCTCATAAAATAAATAACCCAATACCCAGAAACAGGTAAGCTGACGTTGATTGTTTGGATTTTGCTATGGCAGTGGGATAAACTTAAAATCTTAAATGAACTTCTAAATCAATGAATACTACTTCCAAATGAGCAGAGATACATTTGACAACTGGTAATTCCTCAGTAGAGTCTGCCAAGTACTGCATGAGGTAGGGGCACCTTTCAATACTGAACGCAATTAAACACTATTTAGGAAGTACTTTTATTGCCCCAGACCTTTGCACCTGGGTGCACAAAATTGTGCTGTTCGTAAAGGAGAGGTTGAACATATAGTTCCCCTTACCATCAGTACTTGAGAACCCTTCTAGTTAGTAACCATGGGCTTCCTCACCCTGCAAAAAGTTACATTTGGACATCATTATGTTTTTTTTTTTATTTCTTTTCTATATTTGCCATTGTGATACCAACTCAAGATAGGACAATTCCACTACATCCAAGCATTTATGGATTCATGTAATTCATCTGAATTCTGAAATTTGAATCTCAGGTGTTCTATGAATTATGTTGTATCAGTGGCATTTGTAAGTCTCATACCACCCCTTACCATCAACAAAGTAATGGAGTTTGTGAATGTTTTAACAGCACTTTACTAAGCATTCTTCATTCTTTAGAGCAAAAACATCAGGAACAGTGACCTTGGTATGAGGGGGATGTTGTTTGAGTCTATAGTCATACAGTCCATGGGGCAACCAGGCACCCACCCCTCTTCTTGCCGTGTGGTCATCATGGGAGATTACCCCTCAACGTTGGTCACAAGGTCCATGGACTAATGGATTACAAAAAAACTGGCAGTGGCCTTCTAAGGCTAAGCAGCTTGTGTTGGAATTTCACCAAAATTTGGCAGAAAAGAAGACAGTTTAGCTATTTCCTTTGAGACTAGGGATGCAAAATCCCAAACATTCCTGTGGCAGCAAACTGGAAACCAAATGTGATCAGACTCCTTATTGTGTGGATCAACAACCTTTTCCTGACTGCCCAATATATGATGTAATTTCATAAACAGAAGCTGGACTCCACAAGCAGTTACACTGGAATTTTCTGTGCCTTTGTGCTTTTGATTTAGACTCCTCTTAGCTCCCATCAAAATCAGCAGTTGCAAATTTAGTAGAATCTGCAGTAGAGTGGCACCTGCCTTCTGGTCAGGCCCCTCTGCAGCTGTTGAGAAATCAAGGACGTATGCCTGCTAAGTACTCTGATTATATACTGTGGCTATGTTCTGTTGATGTGATGTATATGCAGAGGACTGCATTCCTTAAGCTTGGAAGAAATGTAAGAGGGTATTAGGTATTAGCTTTGTTTGCAGCTTTTTTTGTCATTAGTTTGGGTGGGCCGTTTCACACTGAAACCTATTAAATAGTTTTTTCTTCAATGTCAATGTCAACAATGTGGTCAGGTGACCTTGGCACCAGAAGTATAGCAGAGGACTTGTTTGTCTTCAGTTAAAGATTCCCCGTGCCATCTTAGGAGAGCCTGGATTTGATCTGATGCAGAGTTTTTGCGAGATTTCGGCAGTCATCTTAGGATGCCAATGTGTTAGAAATAGGAGGATTTGCATCATACTGGGGCCCTCAAGTGGGAAGTGACGTTAGAGAAGCCCAGGCTTTGAAATGTTTGAAGGATTGAGAATCCAAGAAGCTTGGTTAAAGTTGATGATACTGTTTGTACAGGGAGTTAAGGGGTGCATGGACTTGGAGCTTTACCACTTCTCCCCTGGAGCAATTTTTAAAATGTTTGCTCATATGTTAAAATCTGCATTTTTGGCTAAAAAGCTACATAAAAAACAAAGAATTGTATATTTTATGATATCAGAGCCGCTGTAAAATAAAAAATATAGTAGTTTAATTTATTGTGGTGCATAGTATTTGCATAACTGTTTATGAAATTTACATTTTTGAAATCTTCTTTTAACTTAACTTTATTGCTATCACAAGGAAGCTAATAAGCCCTTATGTGATAGCATTGGGCAGGTGACAGTTACTCTTTGTGGAGTAATCAGGGGTCTATTATACCCTAATGTTCTCCCTGCCCTCTGCTCAAGCCAAACGAGAACAGGACTGTACTTTATCAGTTGTTTACCTGGCCTTTCAGCTGAGCACTTCCAGGTTCACACTCTGCAGAAGACATTGGTGAGCGGATGTTCCTCGCTGTTTTCCAATTTGCCATTCTGACACAGCTTGTTGTGATCCTGGACTCCTGGAAGGAGCAGGACAGCCTGGAAACCACAGAGGGGAGGTCTGGCAGGGCATGGAGGGGGGTTCAGTGGTACATCGTTATAAGTACTTAGGCATTTCTACAGCCACCCTGATCCTTTTCACCATAGAGCCCTAAGCCTACTGCACAAAATAAAAACAAGCCAATGGCTGCTTTTGCAGACGTAAGCTTGTTTTAACCTCTTGAAGCCTGGACATACAAGGCATATCTAAAGAGCTTAAGGGGTTACGAAGCATTCTCTGCTGGTATTCTATGTTGAAGCAGTGAAAATGTGTGTCCAAAACCTGTGTGTACATTTAAATGGCTTCTCTTCTTTTGTAGATATCTTGTTGAGCTTCATAATCGAGAGAATAGCAGTCTAAAGAACACTATTCACATAATTTTTTTGCTGATAAAAGTTTTCTTGCTTTGAACTGTTGTTTGTGTCCCCTTTATCTTCTGGTATCTCTTCTCTGAGAGCCAACCCTGTTGCACACTGTTTCAAGGGGGGGTCAAGGGACTATGTAGGTTGGATTTTGGGTGTATGAAATTATAATACTTTTGCAATTGTGCATAGACAAGCCATAAGGTTTTATAAGGTGGATGGATTGCTTGCCGTTTGGAAAAAGAAAAAGAAAGGACCTATTTCTTTCAGATCAACTGTATTGTGATGTAATACTGCATTAGGGCCACTAGATGGAGCTGAAGAGCACTGGAAATAAGTATTTATATTCTCAGTTCCATCTAGTAGCCATAATGCAGTTACAATTAAAAGAGAACTGTAGCCAAACTTGGCTATTGTTCTCTTTTAGGTCACAGGAGTACATTCAGTAATGTATTCCTGTGACCCAAAGTCAGCATATAGCAGGCTACTGCCCACTATATGATGACAGCGCAGAGCCACACACCGTAGCTGGGAAATATCCCAACACTATTGTCGGGATCCACCCTGCTGCCTGAATGACAGCTGGATCTGCCTCTCTAGAGCCAGAGCCAGCTGTGCCCACCCCCTCCCCCGTCTGTCCCTCCAATGAGCGCTGGAGGAACAGAGAGAGGGGAGCATACAAGATTTAACTGCTGCAGTCAGGATTTACTCAAGGCCAACAAATCAGAAAAGGGTTAGTTAGGCTTCAAATGCATTGGGTGAAACAATTTGTTTAGAACAATGGAACAGAACTTTCCATGCAGTTTAGGTTTCAGTTTTGTGTTCTTGGAGGTCAAAAAAATCAGATGACATTGTAAGAAGATAATAATAGAGGTAATGTGGTAGGGGTGGAGAAATCCTGCCATTAAAGCCAAGTCTGCCAACATTTTTCATGGGTGCCCTTACTAGAGGAAATCAGATCCTCCATGCATTCAATCTTGTTAACTTTAGCAATACACAAAGGTATAGTGTGTTGTATCCATATCTCTGGTATGCAGCTTCTTGTTGCGTATATCAGGTGTGGCACCCCCTATTTATTGTACGGGTGTCATACTCTGCTTGCCACACCCTCATGTGACCCACTGAAAATAAT
>NW_017306296.1:1383727-1405245 GCF_000935625.1 Nanorana parkeri | reverse complement strand
ATCCAAAAAAAAAACCTCAATCCTACCAACTCAGTCGACAAAAAGTCTAGGGATGCCTCTGGACATACAGATACATTTTACTGTTGTTTTTTTGTGTTTAACAAAGATTAATTTACAGATTGTATGTAAGCAAATATAAACCACAAATAATGAAACATTTTTTTTGGTTCTACTGGGTTCTGCAGGACTTCACATGTACTCACACTGCCCGAACCATGGCAATCGAACAGTTGGGAGTCTCAGAATAATGGCACACTCTTTTTGAGACCTCAGAATAAAAAGGTTTAATGCCTCTGAAATATTGTACAGCTAACAGTACTTTGCTTAGGATGCAAACATGATAGAACAGTGTAAGATGAAGGCAAGGTTAACTAAGCTTAGACTATTTGCAAGGATGTATTGCTGCTCTCTAATATATTCTTTCTTGCTGTTTTCAAACTGACAGCAATGAAATTTAACAGCATGGGTGTATTACATTTTCTCACAAGTGTTTTATCTATTTATATGCCTGCTGTAGACACTCGTTTTATCATTTTCCAATGAACAGCAGGACATAATCCCAAAATCCTTTCCAACAAGGATATTTTTACAAAAATGATTGAAACCAAATAATTTTTCCAGCTGGAAGCCAAAGGTGTTACATAGTTTCACTGGAGTCAAATAAGCACCTGTAATGCTTTGCCACTTCAGTTCCGCAGTGTGGTTGGAAACCGAATTTATTTCAGTACAACTTGCCAGCTTCTTATTTTTTTTCCTTTCTTTTACTCTAAATGTATTAACAGGAAAGCGATGGAACTGCAAAATGTGTCATAAATGTCAAAGTGAACCTGTCACCTCATTACGGTATAGGGAACCATTTTGTTCAAGGAACAAGAGTGGATGGGAATGGAGTCTATAGATACTATTAGAGGAATGTTCAATGAAAAAAAAATGTTTATTTCATACGTTTTTCTGAGCACCTTCACAGTGTGCTGTCCCTATAGAAAAACGTAGGACAGAACTGTATGGATCGTTTTTCTCTCATTAACATATTTATTAACATACAATGCAGAACCAGGCTTTTAATCCTTTAACCCTTTGTTAGGACAGGCAGTGTTCAAATCTACTTTACAAAATAATATGAAATGGGCCAGCACAGAACAGACAGAGTTAACAACCCCTCACCCCTCACAAAGAAGGAGAAACAAAAAGACATTTTAACCCTTAGGAAGACAAGAAACCCTGAGCCATGTAAAAGCAATTTAAACTGCCAGATCATTTTTAAATGTTTATTGTTCACTTATGCTATGTGAATGTGAACATTAAACAAATATAAAATAGGTGTTATCCCAATTTGACTGCGAAAGTGAAAATACACTTCAAAGCCTGACCGGGAAAAAGAATATCCTTGCAATGAGTCTACCTGCTAGTTTTTGTCAAGGCGTATTGCGTAAAGGACTTTTATTTACCTGATCCTCACTCCCCTGGTGAACGGTGCTCACCTCTCTCCCCTACAATCCAACTTGTGGACTGTCCCTCGATGTCCTCACATATAATTCAGGGCTATAGGTCCCACGTTGTACATGAGGATGTCAGTGAACCTCTGACCGCTAGAGCAGAGGGGGTAAGAGGCTGTCGGTGCCGGTCTTGGAGTCTGTAGGAGTGGTGCCGGTCCTTGACACAATATTCCAAGACAAAAAAAAAGCAGTTAACCCTTGCAGTCCAGGGGTAGCCCCACTGCAAGGGTAGTTTTTTTTGTTTAGTTGGAGATAGACATTAAAGTGGAAGTTATGTGATATTTTATAAAAGCTACTCCTATCTGCCTCTTTTTAGTCATGAAAGGGGAGCAGAGTGCACAGTCTCAGCATAATTCCTTGCCAAGACAAAGTAACTTCCATGTGCGAGAGTTACCCCATTTGGGCCTGGCCAATCAAGCGGCTGAAGAGTTCAAGCCCAGAAGAACACCAGGGCAGATGAAAGTGCCGATGAGGGAGGAGAGCCATGATATTGCAGCTTTGGAGTGGATTGCTTTGCCACAGAGGACTGCCATAATGTGTTAATATGGTGTGGGTTTATGGTTAAAAGCTCCTATGGGCTCCCTTTTTTTCTTTTTTTGATAGGCTTTACTTTCTCTTTAAAATCTTTGTGGATGTGCAGTTAATTGTAAAAGTTTTATATGTGGCAAGTAGCCATACGGCTTTTAAATTCATTGAGCATGGTTTAATTTGGCTTGTGTTAAATACTCCTAAAGTACAACAGTACATTTGGGATTTAAATAAAGTTGATTTCTATGTTGTTCCTCATATGTAGTCCTATTTGGCACCAATAATTATGCTGATCCCCATATGTAGTCTTATTTGGCACCAATAATTTCTAAGCTATTATCAAATGGATTTTTTTGTGTTAGCATTTTTCCCACTATAAGCACAATAATTGTATGTTTTGCTGAGATAGTTAAAATGTTGCCTCAGTTTCAGCTTAGCTCTACTGTTCCATTCAAGATAAGGGTTTTGTTTAGGCATTAGGTTCAAGATAAGGACTAGAGGTCAGTTCAGCCAAAACCAGAATTTAATTTTCTTGAGTTTCTGGTTCTGCACACCCTCTAAGGCCATTATGCAGTGCTCCCACTCTCCCCGTTTGGGTTTTCAATTATTGTTATACACTATATGGCCAAAAAAGTGTGGACACATGGCCATCACACCAATATGATCTTGTTGGATGTACTATTCACAAACAATGGGCTTTAATAACATGCTGGTCCCAACTTTGTGACTATAGCATCCACTACTCCTCTGGGAAGGCTTTCAACAATATTTTGCTTTGCGTCTTTGAGAATTTGTACCCAGGTTACCAAAACAGCTTTTGTGAGGTTAAAGACTTATGTTGGATGAGAAGACCTCATTCGATGTTACAGTACATGACAAAGGTTCGATGTTACAGTACATGACAAAGGTTTTAAATATGGCTGGGGTCAGGGCTTTGTGCAGGACACTCAAGTTCCTCCTCAAAAAACTCACCAGACCATGTCTTTATGAACCTGGCTTTGAGCATAGGGGGACGATCATTCTATATTAGAAAACTGTTGCCACAAGTAGGACCAGTGCTAGACTATTTTGCACTTTAGGCAAGACCAACTACCTGCACCCCCTCCCCCACATGGCTCCATTCTCCTGCCAGCTAGCTTCTGCAGGCGACAGATAGATGTAAGCAGCCAGGAACAATAGCCAGACTGGTATTGGCCATTTTAATTTGAAATAGCCAATAGCAGACTGGCTATTGAAACCACACCCACTGAGTAAAGGAGCAGACTTGAGAGATAAAGTTGTCTCTCAGTTCTACTCCTCTGCTCAGCAGGCTGGTGCAATAGCCAGCCTGGTATTGGCTTTTGCAATTTGAAATAGACATGGGGGGGCCATGGGGGGTGAGTGATTGAGGATGCGCTTTAGGCAGCAGTGCACCCTAGGCCCTGGCCACAAGATTGGAGGCACACAATTGTCTAACATGTCTTTGTATGCTGCGGAATTAACAGTACACTTCACTGGAAACAAGTAAATAATATACATATAATATTACATAATAATATTACATAATACACATACTTTTGGCCATATACTGTATGTTGGTGTGACAGCCAGGTGTCCACACATTTTTGGCCATATAGCGCTTAATGGAAAATGCAAGAAAATGATTAGAAAAATGAAAACGTTGGTGGGAACAGAGCCAGGCAGCTCTTGGAATATACTATAGAGTATGGGAAAAATATAAGAAATCAGGGTCTAACGTAGCCAACCAGCCTTTACCTAAAACTAATATATCAATTTTGGATGGATTGACCCTTAAACATAAAAGGTTAGGTGCAAGACCTAGCTTTTTGTATCAGATGTGATAGTTGTATAACAAATGAAGAGCTAGTAGTGCTTAAAAGGTTTGGCATCAACATGTCTACACCAGAAAAAAACTACTATTTTCACCCAGTGAAAACAAGTATGCAGCTTCATTAAAGTTTCTGAAAGTACTGTATGTACTAAAGGAAATGTGTTGAGAATGGGGCAGAAGAGACATATAAGAAATGTTATAGGAAAGAGGGTATTTCCAGTATTCCTTCAGGATCTATAGATAGAAATCTATGGACATGAAATATGACCTGCAGAATCTCTGCAAATCTCTGTGAACCTCTCTGGGAACAGAAAAAAAGGTGACAGGTTATGTTTTCAAGCTTTATCATGAACTGGTTAGAGTCATTTAGACATATTGTGCACTTACTCTTTAAAATAAAAAAAAATCACATTTACATAATGCACTGGCTATTAGTTCTGGGCTTGTTTTTTTTCCATTTTTCAAATTAGAATGTGTCCAAGCGTTTGATATCAGACTTGCTCAACTTCATTTATCCATCTGGCTTTGTAAGTCCTGTGGCTTTGGAACTGGAAAAACTATTACGACAATAATGGTGCAATCGTTGTGGATGCCAGAAACCCCTAAAATAGAGATTGGTGAAGATCCTGCAAAGTCTGTGCTCCCTGTAGAGAAATATATCATTTAAAAAGCTACCTTTTATGAAAAAAAACAAAAAAAAAACAGACGAGTGTGAAACAACATTGCAGACGAGAATAATGCTAAAATGTATAAGGCTACAACCTTACAACCTATGTAGGATTGAGGTATGTAGTACTTACACACACACACACACACATATATATATATGTATATACCCAAACAGAAACCTGAAAAATCTACATTTTGTCTTGGATGCCTCCTGAAAAAAGCAGTGCATTTCCTGGCATGTTAGTGTGCCTAGGCACTAGGGCTGGGCAGAGACAGTAGAGGCACCTGCCTTGGGCACTATGCTGCAGTGGGGGAGTGCAGCTTAATTAGGTGAACCCTAATTAATTTCTTTTAAAAAATTTTTTGTAAATCCCGTGTATGTACACTTTCTAAATTCACATTCATTTGAGTTTGTAGTTCCAAACTTAACAAATGTTTTGTACCAGAAAATAATTCTATTGCTTAGTGTCACAAACTAACAGGGTTATTCAGAAAAGGGTGAAGAGTTTGGAGAAGGCAGGAGAAGTGAACAATCTAGGACAACATAGCTGAACTGGAAAGTGAGCTGGATTGAAGAATTTTTTCCAAATCAGCTATGTTGTCCTAGATTGTTCACTTCTCCTGCCCTCTCCAAACTCCTCACCCTTTTGTGAATAGATCTGTTAAATGTTGTTAGCGCTTAAAATTTTAGTCAAGTCTTATTATTTTTATTAAATTCCTTTCCTTAGTTTTTTTAGAGTTTTAGATTTGTTTTACTTTTTGTAGAGCTGAATTAAATATCTGGCAGACGCACTTTGGCATCCTCATCTTGGGTGCCAGAGGACCTTGTGCCAGCTCTTCTGCCTGTGACTACTAGTCTTAGGAGATAAGTAATGCATGTGTTTTTGTATGAGTTATGACATGATAACAGTATTTTTGTTTATAAAATGTTTTCATGGCTCACTTAGAATCTTGGTCCATCAGCAAACTAAACCATTTAATGAAGTTGTATATGCCTTTAAAAATTAACATCTGTGTTTATCTTTATGCATAAATCCCTGAATCTGGAATATTCTCAGAAAATTAGCCTCCTGTCTAACCCTCCACAGGAGCACTCAGACTGGGAAAAAGTGAGACTGTGATAGCAGTTTATCAGACTTTGCTCTATGAATATACAGTGAAGGGAATTGATCAAAACTGGAGCAGACAAAATGTGGAGCAGTTGCCCATGGCAGCCAATCAGCTTCTCTCTTTCATTTTCAAATCTTAACTGAACAAACTGAAGAGATAAGCCGATTGGTTGCCATGCGTAGCTGCTTCAGATGTTGTCTGCTCCATTTTTGATAAATTCCCCCCAGTATGTTTTGCTCTATGCAGACCAAGAAGATGTTGAGAGCAGGAGAGCAGAGCATGCTGAAATAATGACTCATTAGTGTCTTTCTGTACTTGTACCGCCCAGTTAGCAAGTTTCAGGGGGGAGGTGACCCCCATGGTAGTCTGTAGCTCTAACAGAGACATTTCTTTCACCCTCCTGGCTTTGGTATGTGGACAGATTTACAAATCCCATGCAAAAAAAACAAGTGGCAAACTTAAATCTAGCACTTGTGTCAGGGCAGAGGGATTCTTTCTGTAGGTGGCACCTTACCTGCTTTGTCGGCATGAATGATCTGTTCCAATGCATACATTCATATATCCAAATCCATCAAAATTTGAGATTTTGTAACAGACTTTTTAAATATTTTTATACCCTGGGCAACATGAAGTAGTGTTCATCTAGCTGTCGGTATAAAAATGTATTTGGACCATTTGTGGTCCAAGCCAGTAAGTCTTAAATGTTTTCATTTACTGAATATACTGAGTAAAATTTCATATTTTAAGGAAAATATATTAAAGGAATTATGTAAGGAATAAATCATATTCTGAAGGCTTCATTACTGGCATAGAACATTCACGTTCAATAACCTTCCTGATTAAGCAGAGCTATTTCTAGGTTCACTTCCAAGCGTATCAGCATACGAAATGGAAAGAAGTGATGAAATTTGATGATGCACATGCTAGTAGTTCAGAGACTTCCTATGAATGAATTTATTATTTCTTAGCATAGAAGAATTTTGGAAAGGAAAAAAAGAGCCTCGCTATGTGACATTTCTGAAGCTCATGAATTGATTCATCCAATGTTTTCTTAACAAGTTGATGTGAGTCTAAACTCACTGATTGGATGATAGCTTTAATGACGTTATCTACAACCATACAGTGTGCTGGTCTATAGGACATAATTACATAGCTATGAGTACTGTATTAATGCTATAAAAAGTCACTTGTACATTTAGTTATGCACATTTTTTGCAACCACAGAATATCTGTAGTTTTCTACATATATTATTATTATTATAATAATAATAACAAATAAACTAGATATAGCAGATATAAAACCATAAATGAATGCAGCTCTGTATTATTTTCTTTTTTGAAACATTGTTAAATGTAATATTTAAATACAAGCAGTGTAAGTATTTAAGTTTGACCAGGTATCATTCTCTTGCTGTAGAGCTGAATGTGAGAGAAGTGCGTTGATTAAAGGAAAACGCAGTGTGACAGAGAGGTGTGCTTATCATTGTGCTGTTTCTCTTTTCACTGTCCAATTTTAGGAAGACCTGGGCTTAGGGGAGGTAGGATGAATAATGCTGGCCATCAGACTGAGGACATCTAGTAGCAGAAAAAAGGGGGACAACTGTAGGGGAATTCTCTGGCTTGAATGTGAATACTGTAGCAAAAGCTGTTGTTCTTATTTTATCTTTAAATGGGATATTTATTTTACCTCTATCTGGAGTTCTGCTTTAATGCTGTTCTTCATTTCAGGGGGTAGTTGTAGTGTTAAAGATTATCTCTGGCCACTTCCCCATCTCCCACTTAACTGTATCCATTATCACCCTCTAGCTTATCCCCCAAATACTTACACAAATCTGCAGAAATGTGATGGAAGGGTGGAAGGGTCCTTCTGCAGGTGCCTATGTCACTGCCCAGTGATGAAAAGGCTTCCTATTGGCTGCCCATCAGCAGGGTTCTCACAGGTATTGAAGATTCCAGAGGGGGCTTGATGGCAATGTAGAGTGTCAGCATCCTGCCCCAACTACAGCAGTGAATTAGAAGTTTTTACTCCTGTAAAATATGCCATGGAGGACCATGTGGCGGCGGACTATGGTGAAAGAAAGGGGCTTTAGAAGTGTTTTTTCTTTTTAGATTGTGGGTGAGAAACACTATTGCCAGGAGATGGTCTTAGGAGATGCAGATTCATATATATATATACATTGCCTGGCCAAATAAAAAAAGTCACACACTCTAGACATGTGCGATTTGTTTCGTTCCGAATCGAAATTCGGACTTATTTTCGGAAATTCGGACATTCGGATGTATCCGAATTCCGAATTACAGATATAACGAATGCAAACGAATCCGAATTTCCGTTTCCGAAATTGCGGTAGCGGTAGTTTGTTTGAACGTTTGTTTCGTGTTCGTTTCTTATTCGTTGCGTTCCTTGGAGCAAAGTGACATTAGAGAAGGAGAAAAAAAATGTTCCCCCTCAAATGTCACTTTGCTGCAAACGAACGAACGAAACGAATACGAAAACGAAACGAACGTTCGAACGAACTACCGCTACCGAATTTCGTCCGAATTCCGAATCTGAATTGACTTTCACACCCGAATCCCGAAAAACGAAATAACACAAATCCGAATTTAAAACGAAACGAAACTAAACGAATTTTTTAGCAGTGCACATGTCTAACACACTCTAATATTTCATTGGACCGCCTTTAGCTTTGATTGTGGCACACATTCACTGTGGCATTATTTCGATAAGCTATGCAATCTCACAACATTTATTTACATCCAGTGTTGCACTAATTTGTCACCAAGATCTTGTAGTGAGTGTAAAATGGGAGAGTTGGACTACGGTGTAAAGTCTTTACAACACATACCAAAGATTCCCAAGTGGGGTTAAGGTCTGGATTCTGAGGTGGCCAATCCATGTGTGAAAATGATGTCTTGTGCTCCCCAAAATAATCCTGGCATAGGATGGTGCTGGTAAAGATTATTATGAAGTTAGAGTATATTGTTATATTAAAATATATAGGGGAAATATGAAGCTTTCATGCTTTCTATAGCTCTTCCCAGAGGTGTGACTGGCTTGTAGGACATTTTAATCTGACTTCATGATGAAGCTCTTCCTATAGGCACTAAACGGGGTTGAGATCTGGTGATTTTTTTTTTAAACCTTTGATCACATTTTAATATAGAATGGTAACCTTTCCGATCCATTATTCTGTGCAAGTCAACCACCATGCCAGCACCAACATTTTGTCTGGCATGCTTGACAGAGGGTATCAAGCACTCCTCCAGAATCCTTTTATTTACTCTGTATCGCACATATGGTCTTCATTTATACACCTTCAATACTCATCCATAATACTTTTTATTACTCATCCCTGTGTTCTTTTGCACATTTTACCTAATTTTCTTTTACTTTTTTGTTTGACATAGTTTTTTAAAGGCCAGATATGGCTTTTTCTTATCAACCCCTTTCTCTAAGACCAACATCCTCAAGTCATCTTTTCACTGCTATGACATGACAGATACCATGATATTTTGCAAGTACTATTTAGGGAAGCAACCACCTGAGGACCTGTAAAGTGTCCCTTTCTCCAACAGCAACATGAAAACATGATCAATTCAGTACAAAATAACGGAGTTTAATGGTTAATTTTCAGACCCAGCCAAAGCCTATTTGCCTAGAAGAGAAATTACCCTAAGATCATTCAAATGTATCTATTTGCACAACAGGCATAGTTTTATACATTGTATGAAAAATCCCTAAAACACATGAACAAATGCTGGTTTATTTGTGTGTGTGTGTGTCTCCAAAAAACCCACCAAAAAACACCTAAAATTATTTAGTCAGAAACTTTATTCTAGATCTCTTAGTATCAAAAGTGGACCAAAACTTTAGACTTGCTATCTTATAGGGAACATCTAGAAATGTTTTTTGATCCTAAGCAGTACTTTCCAAATCTACATTTAGCCTGGAATTGCTCCTGAAAAATAGCTTTGTACTTCCTGGCATGTGACTGTGCCTAGACACTCCTGTGGCTTGAGTCTTATCGCTGTACAGTATACAGTATCTGCATTGTAAGATCTAATGCACTTCAATGTTCTTCTGCCTTTGGTAATGTCACTACTGTGCTGTCTATTCTCTTTCACAGAGAGAAATTTGCACCTGAGGATCTACTGTGAAAGCATATCCCTGCTTATGCTTTATGATTCTGTGGATCCATGCTTGCTGCACCTGCTGCTGCTTAAATATTACCCTACCAGTCATCAGCTCCAAGTGTGCTCAGGGCTAAAAATATTCCAAGTTCTCCATAATTCCTCTCATTTAAAAAAACAAACAAAAAAAAACATGATTTTTTATAGCCAAACCAAAATCTTTAGAGAAGAGCCAAATGATGAAGCAAACCTGTAGGTTGCCTTTCTTTTCAACATGCTGGTTGCCTGGCTGTCTTTAGCTTCAATGTGAGTCATGGACCTGGGGCAAGCATGCAGCAAGTGAAGTCAGGACTGCGGATTGGCACACTTATTCTAGGCCAGTGGTTGAAAGTATTAATCCACAAACAAGTTAGGCTACTAGCATTTTCAGAAGGATAGGACATTGATGGCGGGCCTGCATATTTCTCTCAGTACAAGTCTCCTTTAATTTTGAGACTTTGTGCTGATATTGTATATTGTAAGACTGAATTCTTCCACTAGATGACAGCATTGAGACAATATATATGCGCTTCAGTATAAAAAGATGATTAATGACTAAGGCTCCCTCTGACAACATGCGTGTATTTGTGCTGTTTCTATAATATGTTTCATTAATTGAGTTTCGAATACTATTATGCTCAAAGGTTCTTTGTACTATTTGTTTAGACAATTTGCTTTGATTTTCATGCTTTGTAATATTATACTGTTTTACAGCATTCAAAAACAAGGCTTATTTTATTAGGTGCACAGAAGTTCTTCGTAAAAGAGTTAATCTCACATGGTACATCATCATCCTTGCACAGTCCTATGAAATAGTCTGATCAATCAATGTAAACGTACAAAACTTGCTTAAGCAACAAAACCTACAAATTATACATTTATGTGTGGGGATACTGTTCATTTGTGCTTTGTCTATGGACCTGTGGACATTCGGGGGTAAATTTAGCATAAGAACTAAGACTAAAAGGTACAAGACACTTCTGCATAGATTCACAAAACTTTGGATTGATAAGGTAAAGTACCATCTACTTTTCTTCAGATTCTTAATTGGTGCACTCAAAAGATCCATGACAACTATCTATATAAACCAGGCAACACACTCCGATACTCCAATACTACAATATGTAATTCTGTTTTTCATTTTTTTGTTAATAATTGTGCAACTTTGAGGGGCACAAAAGATGTGGAACCTGAGCAGGGGTTGCTGCCCTTATGCCTAAGGAAGCACAAGCTTTAAAGTGGAGCAGAACTGAAAATAATTGAGCTATTTTTACTATAGTATTTTATAAGCTATATTTGCTACCTGATAGAGCATTCAATTCCTCATAAAAAAAAGAACTTTCTGTATCTTGAGCCCGCAGTTTTAAATCTGCACTGGAAGATCATCTAAATCCCTGCTGCCTCTGACTGATAGTCTCATGAGATTTTGAGTGAGATTTTGTACTGTCACTACTTTTCTCCTTACTGTTCTCCTTGCTGGAGAGGAAGCTGTACTTGTGAACTTGCAGTGCTAGGATCTCCCAGCTTCTGTTTCATTCATCCTGTGAATCTTTTCTTGGTTTCTTCTGCTGCTTTTTGGGTATTACCTCATAAGTAATTAGATCACCAGTCATCAGAGGGAAAGCTCTGACATGAGAAGTGAAGCCCTGCTCGTCTACCAAGATGGCTCCCCCCTTAGAGAGGCACAGTACAGAGCAAGACTTGATAGGTCCGTGATGGGGAAACTATCAGCTGCAAGAGGCCATTGGAGAATATTGGTGACTAGTGCCTCCTGTTTGCCTTTTTTTGGTACAGTTTCTACAGTTCTGGTACTCTTAAAAGACTGATTCCAGGCAACATTTGAAAGCAGTCAGTGAGCTAGTAATGCTACTGAGCAAATACTGGGGTGGTAAATGAGAACAGAAGAAACTGACTGCTTTCAGGCAATTTCTGTCTAACCGCATCACAATATAACCCTGTAAGAACAGAGGTCAGCTGTGGATCAATTCAAACTTTAGCTATTGAGCTCTGTAAATGTTTTAAACTTTTTTGAGTTCAATAAACTTATGCTTCATTTATTGTTGCCTCACTAAACAGGAAACAATATTTTTTAATGTTTTAGTCCAATTCCAAAACATAATGAAGAAAAATAATATGTCTTCCTTATATTGTGAAGCGCTGCACAAACTGTTGGCACTATATAAATCCTGTATAATAATAATAATACTTTTTCGGTTTGGCAGCAGTATGAGCAAAGGTAGTCTTCTGTCCTTATCCCATGGATTACATTTGAACATCCAATCTGCTATTGGGACCATTAGGATCCATGTGCAAAAGCTGCATAAGCTACATGCTAGCTCTTGTCCACTTATACCAAGTATTTCAGCTACTCAATATTTATTTTGTTCACATATTTATTAAATGCAGTGCTTCCTTTCATACAGAACTTGTGGCAGTCTGTCTTCGGATACTAAAGCCACAAGTTCACATTGACAGTCTCTGCTACTGACTGTTGTTTAACATATGAACAGGTTAACCACATTGGTGATTTCCATGAAACCTGCTTGCCCTGTTTTACTGTGAACGAGAATAGGAACTGTTCCAATTATCCGACACCAGAGCAAAGTTTAACAACCTGTGATGTCATAAGGGAATCCTTGAATGTAATTTTTGACAAGTTGTATTATGCAGCTGGCAGAGTGTCAGGTAACATGCCTGTGCTTTACTCAGATTGTGATGGGGCATAAACAATGCAATACACCTTCTTCTGATGCCAAAGAAACCATAGCAACGGTTTTATTGCTGGCAATTTCTGATTAATGTTTTTAAAATAAGGATCTTTCTTTTTGTGAGAAACAGAGCTGTAGAGATCATGTATAATACATATTTATAGCATAATACATTTGGATTGACACAGAAGGAAAGTTAGCAAAACAACTAGCAACAAACTGGCAACTAATATACTAGTACTATACTTTTGTTATTCTGCACTATGGTGGTACTACTTGACTTACTTTGCTGCAAACGTTCTGTGCCTCAGTGACTCAGAAAGTGTTGAAACCAGGAGAATAGTATAGTAGCATGAAACTAGGATTTTCAGCATAGTTCTATAGGCACAGGTCTACTTTAATCAGGGGCATTTTCTGAATGCAGTTGGCCTGTGTGCAAGTGAGCCTCATGTGAGGCAGCAACAAGGGAGAGCAGTGCCACGCTCCAGCCACGTACACATGAACAGTGTTTTTTTAAATATTTCCTTAGTGGTAAAGTATACCGAATGCTGGGGCTGGGTGAGGCCAAATTGCATTAACAGTGGGAGGGTTTTAAAGAGGCAAGGTTAAATAAAATTTTAGACTAACAGACACGTACAACACTGAGCACGATCATTTTTAAAAAGGTAAAACATTAAAAATGGTTTTAAGCCTACCTTAAAACAGAACATCACAAAATAGTCAGTCAGCAACTGCTCAGACAATAAACAATTTGGTCAGAAGTATTGGTGGTCAGTGGCTGGCTGTAAAAAAAAACCTCCTTTCAGCACTGGCGGTCAGTGGGTGACTGTAAAAATATTTCCCCAGCATTGATGGTCAGTGGTGACTGTAAAAATATTTACCCAGCATTGGTGATCAGTTTCTGGCTGTAAAAAAAAAGAGCCCCCTTCCCATCAGGAGTCCCTCCTTCACATCAGAGCCCCCCCCCCTCCTTCACGTCATGAGGCCCCCTTCACATCAGGAAATCCCCCCTTCATGTCAGAGTCTCCCTTCACATCAGGAGCTCCCCTTCACATCAGTACTCACCCCTTCACATTGAAGTCACCCCCTTCACATCAGGAGTCTTCACTTCAAATTAGGAGTCCCCCTTTTACATCAGAGTACCCCACTTCACATAAGCATCCCCCTTCACATCAGAGTACCCTTTTCATGTCAGGAGTTCTCTCTTCACATCAGAACCCCCCCCCCCCTTCACAATGGAGTTCCCCTTCACATCAAAAGTGAAGCAGCAGTCCCACTTCACATCAGGGGCTCCCCTTCACATCAGGAGTCCCCTCTTCACATTTGAGTCCCCCATTCATATTGGAGTTCCCCCTTCACATCTGAAGTAACTCCTTCACATCAGATGTCCCGCCTTCACATCAGAGTCCCTCCTTCACATAAGAAGCTCCCCTTCACATCAGGACTACCCCTTCACATTAGAAGCTCCCCTTCACATCAGGTTCCTCCACCATTTAGATTGAAGCCATTCAGAGTATCCTTCACATCAGGAGTCCCCACTTCAGATCAGTGTCCCCCCTTTAACATTAGAGAGTCATAGTTAACCTTTGTACTTCCAAACGCCGAGGTATGTCAATGATTAGTGCTGATACATGGTTGATCTTATGAGTAATAATTTCCCAGAAAGATTTGGCATTTTGGCATTGTAGTCAGTTAGGAAGGCGAAAGTAAAATGGTTTTTGATGACTTTTATGGACTGTAATGTATTGGGCTTTAAGGCTTTAAGTAATGTAAATAAATTCAAAGTGGCAGCACATTAATATTGATCAACTGCTTAAAAAGAAAAAAAAAACAAGCAATGAAAATTCAATGATATAAACCAATTTGCCCTAAATACACACCCATCCAAATGAAACACATACACACTAAAAAAAAAGAGATTTTTTTTTTCTTAAAACAAGTTTCACACAAGTTGCTTATTGAGCAAAACTGAGTTTACAGGTAGCTTAAACAATATATTCAGGTTGTACTTCCTTACAGTTAATGTAATGTCCATGTCAGAGAAGTGGTCATGTTCTTGGCAGCAACAAACCAATCGAAATGATCACTTAGAGAAAAGAAATCACACACCTGTTTCTACATCGATCCCTTGTAGCTGGACCAGCAAAGCATTTCACAGCTTCTCCCTCACTGATTAATGAGATTTCAGCATTTCAGCGAGCAAGGGAGTGACACCATAGAAGCTGGAGATTCTCATGGTGTTTAGTGATCTTGTTGCTTCTGGCAAGTTTCCACCAGTGACTGAATTGCAAGTCTGATATGGACCTAAAGGTGTCTACAGACATAAGGGAAGGCATGCCTGTTCTGACCTTTTACAGTTGTATTAGGAATAACATACTGTATGTCTTTAGGTCCTCCTTGATGTCCCATAGTCAAACTTTCTTAGGGAAAGGATTGATTATTTGGGATGGATTTTTCCACACTTTGTTTTCCCCTAAGAGAAGCTGGCACCTGAGCGATTACTTCTTCCTAGGACAAATGTTTACTTGATGCCAATTGTTCCTCATCATAGGCTTTTATGGGAACAGGAGTATAATCATTAGAGTTCCTAACCCCCAGTACTAATAATGCGGATGTAATGAGCAAATATGGCTGTCTCCTTCTGCTATAAATGCTGTAAAATGACAGACTTTATAAGAGAAACAATGACCATGGATCAATATAGGTCTGCAAGGGCCCCTGAGTAAACTATTGTTTGGGAGGGGGCCCAACCCCTTTGAAAGTAGGGGAATTAAAGATGGAAAGACAGACTAAGAACTGGCAACAAATAGTTACTTCCACAGTATTCTCTTTTCATTTTACTGGCATGGCAAGTCCATGTTGGGTCATATTAACAAACCCGGAAGACTTGAAAAATCTATGAGCCTGAGATTATGTAGGAGAGGGATTGTCAAAATAGCTGCACAAAATTAGGGGTGTGGCCAGGATATAGGTGCTTTTAGTAATAGGTCTTTTCATGGGGGAAGGCATTACCCACCCTCCTCCTCCTCAGCAGACCTCAGATTGCCCAGCATAGTTGTGCTTTTCTGTCACCAATTTGGCAGTTCTTTTCAGTGTGACATCACTCCCTTACTCTGATAGAAATAAGCAGTGACAGAAAAGGAAATTGGTTATAATAATAGCAATAATTCAGCAACCAGCATGGTGGTACTCACACACACTTCCTGGCTGTTCTTGTATATTGAGAGCTGAGCAGTGTGTGAGCACTGCTGTGTTGGTTATTGAGTGATCTGAGGTCTGATGATTGATGGAGGGGAAGTCATTGAATCATCAATGGATTTAGAGAATGTCCTGGGGGCATGTGTTTCATTCAAGTTGTAAATTATTGATTTATTTACAAAGATGTATATTAACATGTAACTCTACCTTGGGTAAAATTGAAGTTGAAAAAATTACCAGGTTGAAAGACATGCCACAAGCCCACTATGATTAATTGTACTGCGGGTGAAATGCTTTAGAGAAATAAAGTATTATAGGCTAAATAAATAAAAAAAAAGGTGATTGGGCAGAAATGTGTCTTTTGCATATTGTTTGCTTTTGGGAGTAGACGAACCTCACATGGCCATTGCACCAATGTCTGGTAAAGGAAAGCCAGAAGTGTTGTGTACAGAATGAAACACGTAAAAGATTTTAGCTATTTCTGGTATTCTTCTGCCATTCTGAATGAGGATTTTAACTGTAATGATACTGGTTTGCGAGCATCCATCCCTTCGATTTCACCTTTGAGGACGTTTTCAGTAACAGATGCAAAGAAGAGGGCATTTACAGTTCCCAAAGCACTGTGCAATGTAAGATAAAAAACGGAGAGATCCTATATGGTGTAGTAGATTAGGAAGTTTGTTGTACTCTGGATAGTGTTTGAGCAAATGGTTGGGGGTCTTTATTTGCATCTGTAAAGGTTGCAAGAAACCCAAGATGGTCTTCAGTCTGTAGACTCATATGTGAAGAATATATCTGTCTTCCTGCAGACCTTTGTTAAGTAGATTGGTCCTGCTTCACACTGGGGAGAGAAATCCAGAACCTTTAAAACATAGTGCTAGTATGAGGTAAGTAATGTAGAGGAGGGAAATATCCCCAAAGATGTGTTTGTGTAGTAGCAGAGGGACTCAAGTAGGAGGTATTGACCCTAAAGGATCAAAATAAAGACATATTTTTAAATAGATGGTGGAGCTACAGTGAGGTGGTCTTGTTGTTGCAATCTTCAAAAATCAGTTGGTGATTAAGTCCACTGTGGTCCACACAAATAAAATAGTAGCCTTTGGATGACTGATCCTTTAAAGTGAAACTGCACCATGTTGCAAACAAAATACAATCCCACATAGGTGCAGCAATGCAATGAGATTTTTTTTGCAGTTAGAGATCTGCTGAATATATTTAGCTGTGGCTACGTTCCAATGTGACCTTTTTAGTGAGAGAGAAAATTGGTATGGCGTAGAAGGCAAATGTTTGCTGTTTTATGTTGATATATGTGTTGACGACTGATCCAATCAATGGTTGTCATTTAACGTTAATTAATTGCAATTTTTTTCTGTTCCAGAAAACCCAGTAAGGGAAACATGCTAATGCTTTATTCTGAAGTTTGTTTAAACAGATGGAAAAATAGCATGTCAACATATTTTCCATGGTAACTGTTTCCAATTTTAGTTAATGTTTTGGCTTGCCCAGAGCAGTCTGCCACCTGTTTGGGGCAGGTTGTTTTCTTGATGATTCAAGACCAAAAAATACATTTTCTGATGTCTAGCACAAGTTGTTATCATGGGGCGGACTTGAGAGAGCCACAAAACTTTAAAACCAAAACTTTGACTTTTAAAGTGTGAATGTAATAATCAAAAGTCAGTATTTCTCATTGCATTAACTTTTAAAGAAGACCTATATTCAAAATACATCAGTACTAAAAATAGAGACATACTGTAGCTCCCATTGCAGAAACAGGCTTCAAGAATTCTAAACTAAATTAAATTAGATTTAATTCTAAATTACTGTTTTCTTTTACTGATAGGATTCTAAAGTGCCCCAGCTCCCGTCACATAGTACCTTCCTCAGCACAGGTCATGTGGTATGCAAGACACTCAGTCTCACACTGCATTTGTTAGTTCTAGTACATATGCAGTCAACGTTCGTGGCTTTCTATACAAATGTAAGGTGTGCTACCCTGCATGACAAAGCTAAAGACAGCTTTTCCTAGACATATTAGTTTTGTTCCGAATTAAAATTTTGACAAATATCGGCAAATTCGGACACCAAATTTCCGAATGAAAGTAATAACGAATCGAAAAGTATCCGAATTTTCCTATAATTAAATTTCGGATGCATTCAAATTTTACGAATGTCATGCAGAGTGAACTATTGTTGTTATCCGTAAAAAAAAAACAGTGTGGAGCCCCCTCCCCAATTCATACCAGACCCTTTAGGTCTAGGAATTTTAGGGGAGACCCCAATCCCAACCTCCCCACCCCCCAATGAGTGGGGCCCCCCTAAAATCACTTACCAAAGCCTTCATCTGAGCAGCAGCCTGGCAGAGCAGTAAAGGGGGGGGGGGGCGTGCATGCCCCCTCCTGCACCATACCAGGCCACATGTCGTCGACATTGGGAGGGTGCTTTGCCAGGGGGGGCCCTGGAAAAGCACCTTGTTCTCATCGACATGGGGACAAGGTGCTTTTCTTCCCAACAGCCCTGGCCTGGTGGTTGTGGCGACATGCGGGCAGGGGGGCTTATCTGAATCTGGGTGCCCCCTTTATATAAAGGGCTCACCCAGATCCCCCTGCCTCGTGAATGAGTAAGGGGTTGTTTTTACCCCTACTCATTCACCAAATACATGGTAAAACAGTAAATAAAAACATAACACCGTAAAAAAAAAAGTCCTTAAACAGTCCTTAATTTAAAAAAAGACAAAAGACAGTTTTCGACAAGTCCTTCATTTCAAAAAGAAAAAGTGTCCATCGACACAGTGATGCTTCAATCACTTCAATCGCTTCGTCCAGCTTGTAGATCCACATCAATCACGATGGACAATGGCTGCCGACTCGCCGAAAGAAAAATACCTAGCACCTGCCAACACGACAAATCCTGGCCAACTTTCGCAGCAAATTGACAGCTCTGACCCGAATGTCAACAAAGGGGAGGAGCGAGTCGTGATACTATGGGACTTGTTCTGCCCCTTTGTTGACATTGCGAAGCAGAGCTATCATAATAACTCATAATCATAGTAGTAATAACTCATTATGATGAACAGAGTTCAGCCAGCTATGACAGCAGGTGCTTCTTCTGCAGGATCTCCAACAATCAGGAGGGTGACTCTGAATTACTCCACTCTGTTGAGGATCTGGCCTGCTTTAGAGACATAAGACCTGAAGCACCACATCATTATCTAGTGGTACCCAAGAAGCAAAAAAGGAAACTGTAAAACCTTAACCAATGAACATATATCACTAGGCTGACTGACTGTGGTGAGATTGCATCGGGGGAAGGAGAGGATTCTTGTGTACGGTTATCCCTGCCCTATATTCTAAAGATGGAAAGAAAATACTAGACCCGTTTGTGGGTCTAGAAACAAGGTGAGCATCTCTTTTTGTTAAGGGAATGCACGGAGGTGGCATGGAAACAAATGAGAGTGTCACTATTTTAAGTACTTCACAAGTTAATCGCAGAGCTTGAGCATAACTCATTTGTTTTAAATATTAAGTTGGAACTTTTGGGACAATTATTTTTTTCTTTTGGATCACAATGCCGTTTGCGGATGGACAATCATTTACTGGATTGTCTACACAGCACTTGCTCCAAATGGGTGATTTAGTGCCCACTTGTTTGTCATCTGTTCACTAACACTTATATTTATTATGGGGCACCCGGATTGACATAACACCCCGCCTGCCTGCAGACCCCCACAACAACCGGGCCAGGGTTGTGGGGTGGAGGCCCTTGTCCTCATCGACATGGAGACAAGGTGCTTTTCCAAGGGGTCCCCCCCTGGAAAGCACCCTCCCAATGTGGAGGGCATGTGGCCTGGTAAAATGAACGCTCATTCCCACCCTTTCTTGCTCTGTCAGGATGCTGCTCGGATCAAGAGTTTGGTAAGGTATTTTAGGGGGGACTCCATGCATTTTAGGGGGACTCCATGCTGAGGAACAGCAGTGTTAGAAACACTACAAGCCACGCTGCAAACGACTGGACAAGAAAGGGTAAGAATCCCTGACAAGTCCAAAACGAAAAGAAACATATTTTTGCCGACGCACATGTCTAGATTATACTGTTAGCACTTAGTGAATAAGCCTCAGTGATCAATCTGATCCAGAACCAGAATGACTATGATTTCGACTGTCATTATAACTATGATTTCGACTAGCCATTAATCTCACTGAATTGGCTTACAGATAAATATAACTTATGACTATATCCCTGGAGTAGGGGGACAATTACAAAATAAATTCACCACAAAAACTTTGCTCCCCTGCTGCTACATTTCGTTGTTGGGAGCAAATATCCAGTACTTCCAGAAATGGAAAAGCATGTGACTCAATACACATGTCACATGGAGAGGGAGCCCATAGCCTGTCTCCCTCAGCCCTATTTAACACGGTGCCCAGCAACACCAATTCCTTGGGTAGGGGGTGACTAGAAAGGGATTGGCCAGAAGGATATGGGGGTCTGCAAGAGTGCCAAGAGGAGGTAGATGGCCCCATCAATAGGATAAGTGCATTTTGGCCTTCCAAACTGAACAAAGACAGCAGTCCTCATGATCTGGGACTAGATCCGCACAGGTAGACTGGTTTTCCTGATCAAACTGAAAGCCTAATTTTCAATTCAGTGGATTACTGGAAGCAACTATCTCTATCAGTGTCCTGAAAATCTGACCTAGGGGTCTATTCACGAAGCTATATCGGAAGCTGTACGGGCTATTGTGAATAGCCCGTACAGCACCCCTTCGGTTCTACTGAACCGAAGGGGTCCTGGAGCCGAAGCTAGCCGAAGGATCAGCCGAAGCTACGGCCAGATCCTTCGGCAGCTTCGTGAATAGACCCCATAGACTTATTGTGAAGTTTCGTCACAATAACGTTCCACTTGAGTGCCAATTTCTAAAATGCATTTCACAATGTTTCCACTCGGAGACATGTCTCAACATAAAAGTGGCATTAAGCAAAAATGATGTGGCAAAGAGAATACCATAAAGAAATCACAGCGGAGATACAACATTGGGATGGATATGACATTTCCAGATGCAGACATTTTCTACTGATTGCTAAATATGGTAAAGTCTTGGGGATTATAAAATGTAACTTTGTCTAAGCGGTACTCAGTTATGTATAGTATCTGCTAACTGCATTAGAAAAAAAAAAGAAACTGCAAATATTTTCTGAATTTAAGGTCAACAACCATGCTTGGAGTGCTAAGATATAAAAATAGAAATGATTGAATATGTCTAAACTTGGAGTGTTTTACTTTGAGTGTAGAAAATAAAATAGGAAGATGGAAATTCATTTATGAAGTTGTAACCCTTGTATGGAAGAAAACAGATGACATATTTCAATCTGTATGAATACGTTTTTTAAGAGTTTACAGGCTGTTTTTTCTTAAAAAGGCCTCACAGACAGTTCAGGAACTGACCTACCTTCAATCTGGGGCTGTTACTTGCAATATCTCTTCTTTCTTACTTGCAATATCTCTGCCAGTTATATTTGAAATAAATGATGCACAGCATCGTTCAACCTGGAAGACTGAGTACATACTGCGAGTACAGAGCCTACCCCCTGGGTGTCATTACCACAGCACTCTTTCTTCAGTCTGTTTTTGCATGCAGTGGTGCTGATGTAATCACATCAGCGTAGCTCTCTGCTTTAGTCAGGACTGCCTAGCCCAAAGAGGCGAAAAGGAAGAGAACCCTGCAGTATAATATGCCCGGCCTGAAAACCTCTGCAAATGTAAGTATAAAATAAGTAAACAATACACACTGGGGAGGTTACAGGGGAGGGG
>NW_017306296.1:1373125-1383309 GCF_000935625.1 Nanorana parkeri | reverse complement strand
AAAATGCATCAGGGTGAGGTCAACTTAACATTTTAATAGAAGTTAAAAAAAATAAAAAAAATTCTATACTGTCTCCCTACTGTGGAGCAATAAGCACTAACTTCTGTGCTCACTGGGTCTGTCCCTGTCCCTGTCCACTGGTGGAACCAAAGCCAGTAACCACTGATAAGCTTAGAAGACAATGCAGTTCCCTTTTCCAATGCAGTTCTATGGAACACCAGTGCTCAACCAAGGCTTCCTCCAGCCCTTCATCATAAATAATAGAAAACACTTATGGATTCAGTCAAAACCTTCTTTATTTATTAAAGACATAAAACCAGACATAGCAGTCCAGCTAACATTTTTCAGCCAAAAAAGACCTTAATCATAGTAACCACTGAAGCTGGTCTGTAATTGTGTTACAGATTTACCCGTGTTTTAGGGTGCTTGGGTGTTTTACAGGGAAACAGAGCCAGAGTGATGGGCCAGGAACAGTAACACTGGGGAGAAAAAAGCTAAATAATGCTGGACAACTTCCAGCCAGGAAAGGAGATATGCTCTAACTGACATGCTGCAGCTTCTAATGCACACCGTGAGAAGCTCACATTGTGCAGTGAAATCAGAGAAAAGCAATTTCAGTACAGGAGAGGAGCTGTGCAACTGTGCAAGACTGAAGGTTACTGATGATTGCAGTTCAGCTTTAAGAACACTTTACCAGTGATGCCTGCTTCAGAGCTAGTAATAATCAATGGAGTCTTAAAAAAAAACCTGAACATGACACTCAAAATAAAGGCAGGTCTTCAGTAGACCCCTTTGACAATGGCACATCTTAACAGCCAAGAAAAAAATGGTGGGCTTCAACAACACAGTGAATGGACGGAGACCACTGCCCACCATGACCATCTACTCTGCCCGTAATGATTGAAAAATATACGACTGAACACCGGGATCTGTGTTTCTACACTGTGCACCATTTTTTGGGGCACAGGAAGCAGTTCTGCAATACATTGCTGGCAATGGTTGCCATTCATTCTGGCCCTTTCCAGATCTTATTCCATTGCTCATTATTTAACCAGTTCCCCCAATGTGATTGTTTTTGGCAACAATGGGGTCTATTCACGAAGCTGCTGAAGGATCTAGCCGTAGCTTCGGCCGATCCTTCGGCTAGCTTCGGCCCCAGGACCCCTTTGGTTCAGTAGAACGGAAGGGCTGCTGTACGGGCTATTCACTATAGCCCGTACAGCTCCCGAACGTGGCCCAGCGGCTCAGTCGAGCTGAACGCATATGCATCGGCTCGGCTGAGCTGTGCTGAAAGCCGAAGCTGGCCGAGCGGCCGGCCATTGGCTGGCCGACAGCCTGCTTCTGACAGCTGGGCAGAGCCAGCCGTGATCTTACGGCTGGCTCCGGCCACTTGCAGAGGGATCAGCGTCCCTGGTTATGTGCTAACCAGGGACACTGATCTCCAAACAGCTAACTCTCCCTGGCGCTCCGGGACTCACCCGCTCCCGGCCGCCAAGTCGAGAAACACTGCTGTTTCTTTGGGACCGAGCAGAACAGCCGAGCCGAATGCCGCTCACTGCTGTTTGGCATCTATAAGAATAGGCTGAACAGCAGTGAGTAGCCTGCCGGAGGTTCGGCCCAGCCGATTCAGATGTTGGATCGGCTGAGTCTAACTTCTTCTGCACTTCGGGTCAGCCGAACATGCTGAGCATGCTCGGCCGACCCAAAGCCATGTGAAGCAAGCCGATGTACAGTGTTTGGCTCTCTTCACTTCAGGTCGGTCATTCACTCGGCTGCCTACGACAGCTTAGTGAATAGACCCTAATGTGTCAACATCACCCTGAACAAACAAGTCCTGTCAAAGGACATATAACAAGTTCAAAGGCTTTTTTTTATTGATGCTGGCTCTAATTATATATTTTTATGTTTATTAAATAATATTTAACCAATTTTCTTACAAGTTTTATTGTGGGACAAAAGAAGGTAAGTAAAAAAAAATGGAAACATGTACCGTGTGATGTGGTTACGTTTATTACTGGTATATTTATTATGGTTGCCCACAAATTATGTGCAAATGTTTTCCAGAGAGTTCATTATAATTTTAAATAACTAATGACTGAAAACAACTTTATATTTATGATTTTTTTAATGTTAAAATAAACTGCCACATTGGATTAACACCTTTTCGACCTTCTTGATCTATATAAAGTGCCACCTGGGATACACACACCACTGGTTGAAAATCAGTCCAGTTTAAACCATGAGCATAACAGAATAAGTATTACATTTGGTTGTGGAGATTACTAGGTTTGGAGATTTCTAATTAAAAGCGATGTTCCATGTTACTTCTCCCAAAACAGTAACAAATCTTTTAGTATTTCAAGAAATAGGTGACAAGCCAATGTAACCATGCATTTAAAGAGGGCCTGAATTGTGAAAGCTGTATCTAAAAAAAAGCAAGCAGAGGGCAAAGGACTAGTCACCCGCAGGGCCGCCATCAGGGGGGTATGGCCAGCATTCAAGTAAGGGGCCCCAGCAGCTTGGGGGGCCCGGGGTCCAACCAAGGAGTATATGCTATAAAATATTATGTACAGTCCAGTTGGTACAGTCCCGCTCCCCCCTTCTCTGTACAATTGATGCCTTCCTGTACGTGCAGGAAGGTTTTTCAGGGGCGGAGCTTGTATTTTAGCCGACCGAAGCACTGAACAAAGTCGGGAACAGAGCTGTTGCCTTTGCAGAGGACAGACTGGTGTCTGAGGCTGACTGGTGGCCCAAGGAGGGTGGGAGGGGTAGCGCAGAGGACAGCAGCTGTGCAAACAATAAACAGCGTCCATTGGGTGGGAGGGTTGGCAGGCGTCAGTGTCTCCTGTGCGTCATCACTCCAGCGGCGTCAGTGTCACCTGTGCGTTGGAATACACATTACAGTTTCATATATTAAGTTGTAATAGTGTTGCAACTTTAATTAGTGTTACAGTGGGCGGACTCAATGGGATAGCCAATGGACAGGTGCAGTGTTGGTAGGGTGGCGGGGGCCCAGGCATAAAGCTGTGTAAGGGGCCCCAAAATTTCTGATGGCTGGTCACCCGTATCACTTGTCGTCTCCCTGCAACTGGGATTTTTCCCAATAGTGACTTACCATACCTTGTTCTACACCATGTCTCTGTGTGGAGGTGGCCATCTTAGTAAAGGAGCAGATCCACCCCCTTATGTATGACCTGATGTCTGGTGTGTTAATTTTCTAGCAGCAGAAGCAGAGGGGAAGGAAGCACATATCCACAGGATGGATGAAGCAGAAATAGGGAGATTCTTGCACTGCTGGACCTGTTGGACCTCAGGTACAGATTCTTCTCCAGCAAGGAGAACAATGAACACTACAGTAGTAACATCACCAAATCTCACCTAAAACCTTGTTAGACTAGCACTCAGCTAGCACTAGCACAATTTTAGGAGGATCTCAAGACAAAACATAAATGTATCAAACTACTTCTTAAGACTCCTAGATTTTCCCTATAAGATAGTGAATTTCAACTATTTTTAGTTAATCATTTTTTGCTGTCTTTATACTAATTTTCATTTACTTCCTGTCTTGAGACATAACAGGAAGGGAGACAAAAGCCCTCTAAAGTGAAAAGAAAGACATATGTCCCTGTTGGAAGATTTTTCCTCAACTCCTATCCTAGAGAAACCTTTGCTTTTCCCATGACCTTCTGTCCCAGTGACAATTTATACCAGGACAGAGACAGAGTATAAAAGAAGTGTCTGCTGTGTTCTTTAATTGCAAGGCCAATATTTTTTTCTTTCTTTATTATGTTCAGGACTTAATTTCAATGAAGAACTCTAGGAATTAACATAGTTAGTTGCAGTAGGACTATCCCCACACTGCTCATTTTGGTCTAGAGGCTGGATTATGCTCAACTGATCCTCGAGATCAACCCCTGCAGCATCTTCTCTGCCAGGCTCCGGCAGTCTAAGCCCCACTAACGTTATCACATCTAATGTAGGTCCACTTACCTGCATTAGACGTGAGGACAGTGAGGCACATACCACAACCAGAGTGGAATGGGAGAGAGGTGAGTGCTGACCAGTGCAGGACCAAGGGTCAGGTGAGCATATCTCTATCTCTCTCTGTATTCTGTAAAACGTGCAGTTAACCCTTGCAGTACGGGGGTAGTCTCCTTGTAAGGGTTAACTTTGTTAATTAACTATAGATAGACAAAGAAATATGAAATATTGTGTATGAATATTTCATATTTACACTTGCAGTGAGCAGGGGGAAGCCTAGCTCATTTTCAAGTTTCCCAAGGAAATCCTAAATCCATTACTGAAAAAAAAAAACCCCTGGTGTTTAGAGCTCAATTGCTCAAGTTTAGATTGACAAATAGATAAATAAAAGTGAGACCACTGAATCCTCTCCTTCCCTCCCTTCCTTCTCTGATTGCTCAGTTCATACAGTGTCTTATTCATTTAGAAAGAGATAATCTGAAATCAGTCAGTTTCTCCTTTTTTCTCTTTTTAATATATCCATAGCAATCTTTGAATTCTTTGTCACAGGTTAATCTTGTATGGAATATTTATTTGTAAACTAAACATTTTATATTGTAAAAAGATATAAAACATCAACATCAATCATATCATCTTAAAAAACTAAAATACAATTGACCCCAAGCCATCATAGTATAGATAATAACATTCAATAGAATATACAGTATGTCAGAAGTGCCAATCCAATATGAGACCAATTGTTAGAAGTTTCCAGTTTTGAAAAACTTGGACATTTGGAGACAAGGAGGTGTAAGTCCTTGGACCTAAATAATAACAGAATAGCAAGATCAGTAATAATTGTTCCTGGTATACCACATTCACAAAGAATGTCACACAACAGGATAGCTTAGCCTACTCATGTGGTGCCAGAATGTAAAATGAAAGCACTGGTAGGCAAACTGTGTACCTTTTACAGGATTCTACAAATATTGTAAAAGCCTTCCAATCAGCACAAATCTGGTCTTTTAAGCATAAAATACCAAACAGCCACAAAGGGGTTTATTTCACATTTGTTTACAGACAGATGTCTACTTGTCAGCAGCTATTGGGCCCAAACCAAAGGAAAGACATTTCCGAAACATAAACATGCATTACTAGCTGAAGTTAAGTAAGCACTGGATCCAGGTGGCAAGTCCATTTCTATCTAATTATGTAACAGCAAAGGCCAAAGGCAATGTACAATGGTTAACCTTGAACTTTATGTACGGTAAATGTACATACAGCTGTTCCTTGTTTACAATTACCATGGCTACACAACATAACCCATCAAATAACCACGGTGAAAATATTTTCTAAATAATAGAGCTATAGAAATCTGCTCTATTTGAAATAACATTATTTTAGAATGCATTGACATTGCCTTAATGTATAGTCTCTGTATCCTTTCAGTTATGCATAAACAAATACAGTTTTGATAAATGTTTGCTTAACATCGGCCATACCCCTGATTGAAGCTCCAAGCTTTTTGAGACAGCTGGCAGTGCCAAGGATATTCATGTTCAGATAGTGTGCAGATTAGAAGAATTAACATGGTATCTGAAACGCAAACAGCTATTCCAAAAGTAAACACAAACATGGTTTGGAGGTAGTATCTAAGTATAATAATTGCTTTTGGAGAGATTCAGTATTTATAAATGAATTTAATTTTGGCACATGGAGACTAACAAACAAGTATAAATATTTCCAAGAGGTCCAAGTCAAGATAAAATGTTATTAATACAACCAAAACATACATGTATTCATGCAGAGATGTAAGCAAAATAAATATGATCAATAAATATACAGGGTTAATCACACAAGGGTGAATAGTTTGGAGAAGGCAGGAGAAGTGAACAATCTAGGACAAAATGGCTGAACTGGAAAGTGAGCTGAATTGGAGAATTTTTCCAAATCGGCTATATTGGTCTAGATTGTTCACTTCTTCTGCCTTCTCCAAACTCTACATCCTTTTGTGAATAACTCTGATACGTTTTGTTCTAGCAAATGTTGTCCTTAGAAATGTCCCTTATTTTCCAAACGTTTGAACATAATTTCCCTGAAAAAAAACAATAATTATCAAATGAATTACTTAATACCATTTCGTCATAGGCTCTCATCAGTGTCATCTTTGTTTGAAACCCAAAGCACAACGCCAAGACACTTCAAGATTTGTAGAACTCTGGGGAAGTAGCATGATATGTATTTGATAATACTGCTTCACCCCAGTGCTACAAGTGGTGAAGTGGTTTGGTCATTCGTAAACAGAATTACAAATCACTGTAATAAAATACTTACTATATAGACAGTATAGCCTGTACATGTACAGTAGTAAGGTCAACTCGTAACTAATTGTAACATTGCAAAGTTGGAGGCCCACTGCAGTGTCTCTACTGAGACCCTAGACCATTTTGCTCCCCTGAAGAATGTGAGGTTTTCCAAAAATCGTAGATATGTATTACAAACATCGATTATAGCAAAATAACAGAAAACACAAAATACATACCTCTGGCAACTTAACTCAATAATACTGAGTAGTATAATAATGACTCTAACATAGTTATACTTCAGATAAGTGCAGTAAGGGGGATGTAATTCCAGTCTTTTAAAATGTAAGAAGTAGACATGTGCAGGGCAAAACAATTTATTTCGGACGAAGCAAATGAAAATGCTTTTCATTCGTTTCGTCAATGGAAACTAATTTTAATGCCGTTTCAGATTTGGAGGCAACGGGCCTCCGAATCCGAAAACGCAAAGAAACTGCAGAAGCGCGTTCTGCGAATGTGTGCCGCTATTTTGGAGTATATCTTGGTATGTACCAAGATGGCGGCACTTAAAAATGTGGGCGCCGCCATCTTGGTGTATACCAAGATATACTCCAAAATGGCGGCGCGCATGTGCAGAACACGCTGGTGGTCGACTTGGCTGCCACTTGTTCTGCGAATAACATCACCCAATGCCACACACGCGTGGCGTCATGTGACGTAATGCAACCTGCCTCCAAGATGGCGTCGGGCATGCTCACATCATCAATATGGCCGCCGTGCGTTCAGATAACTAATTTTTATATGCCCGAATATTGTTTTAGTTTATTCGTGCATATATATCGAAATTGCGGTATTTCGGATTCAGACGCACTGCCGAATGAACTGAATTTTGTTGATTTGCAGGTTCGTCCGAATCTGAATGCACATGTCTACTGGTAGTAAGAAGATAATGACTTTCCTAATCCCTGACTCTGCTTGGAAAGTGACACTAAACTAAGCAGCAGAGTGAGAGGCAGGGTGTGTCTAGCTAGGAACTGTACTAACTAAGACAAAGAGACAGTACTAACTAGAGACTAGACCAGAGACCACTAAAATAATAATGCAATTTAATTTTTACAAATACAATAAACTTGACATAAATTAGTTAGGCCCATAAAACAGATGTGACTTGTCCTCGGAACCTGAAAAAACATTTTAAAAAGTACATTGATTATGCAAAATTAAATAAATAGGTACACAAGGGAAGGATAAAGTCTCATGAGTCTTTGGTGTCCGGAACTTGACAGAGCTGAAACAGTCCATGAAGACATTAGGCCACTTCTCCATAGGAGGCAAAGCTTGTAAGGTTCTTTATGGGTGGAAGAAGGATCGTGTTGGTTGTAGGAAATTCTTGACAAGTCCAACTTTAGGAGGCTCTGCTTCCAGCTTGCCAAGAAAGGGATGCTCTTACACAATGACTACTGCAGTGTTGATGGCTCTGATAAGTTTATTTGACAGCCTGAGCTGTCATCTATATTATCTTGGGTCTTTTTGGACGAGTCTGTAGCTAAATTGTAGCTTTGGTCAATAGCCTGTTGCAGAAATGTGGAATCAAAGTCTTTGGAGCTCTGGCTGGGATTCTCTAAGTGAAAAGACGCTACTGTTCTGCAGTTGTCAGGTGTAGTTTCATTCATGACAGGACTAGCCTGAGGTTGCCGCTGGTCCTCTGTAGGCAAATCTCTAAGTAGATAGAAATTTAGAGTCATTAGTTACACAGTCCATGAATGTATGAAAATCAGTAAGATGCTGCTGTCAGATGATTCTCTCATATAGACTGAATCACTTGCAAGAAGGCTCATTGACAGAGTTAATATCTCTTTTGAGTTCCCATAGCATGAGTTTTGAGAGATGACTCTTAACAATAGTTTTATAACTGCGCACACTGTTTGAATTCTGCTTCTTACTGGAGTGAGGAGCACAGATAATGACCAAACCCACATCAGTCCTTTGCGCGTAAGGATCGTTATGAAGATCACTTATGCACTGTTCCTGTACCTTGTGAATTCTTGGGTAGTCTCTTCTCAGTAAAAGCATCATTTTGGCATTATCATCCAATAGTGGTATGTAGACTTGTTTTGAAACTTTAAAGTCATACACATGATTTTCTTTTTGCAGTACAGGGATATGCTCTTTCATAGTAGATATTGGATTGCACGAGATAAATGTTATGTAACGTGAGAGCTCAGCTCAAGTTAACTCCTTTCAATCAAGTTGTCTCTCATTAAAACCTTGGTTGGAGCAATGCCACAGGGTATGGGACTAAAGGGGTGGAGACACTCCTCTGATGCTTTAATTTTTGTGCCTACATTTCAGATTGATCTACTGAACTAAGTAAAAAAATAAACTGTTTTATTTGTAATATATTTAATATGTATAGATATCAACATTTTTTGTAAACAAGGTGACTAAGGAGATTTAATATGAAACAGCTACATGATTTACTACAGTAAATGTGTGACTATATCTAATATGAATATTTTAATACAGTTAAGCACATACTGTATATCTTACATACTTTTAAAACACTTCTGATTTTTAGTTTATAGAACTAAGGTATATTTCCAAACTTGCCTAACAAATTTAAACTCATGTGAAATGGAGGCCTGTATAATACAAGGAACGCAGCAGTTTGTTTTGACAGAGTGGACCAATAACTCATCATTTCTTTTTATGTGCTTACATTCGTAGTTTGTCTTTCCAGTGTGTTTGTTTGCAAACCTCGACAATGTTTGAGGACCGAACAGTCAAACAGTTCAGTCATTTTGATTTATCATCCAGTTATGTCATTATTTTAGGCCTGTATAATCATCTCAGTCGAGGTTAAACAGAAGTGAAAAAGAAGTAAATTAATCCAATGGTTAAAACAAATAACAAATATTTGTAAAGTTACTGTCACGGACAGGGGTCTGTATCCAGAGAGAGAGAGAGAGAGAGAGAGAGAGAAACAGTCCAACAAATACATAAGCATACCTTAGGCTGTGGGGAGACACAAGGAGTCACATAGATATCCTGTGACGGAGTCACAGGATAACAAAGTATGCTCTGGGGTCATTATGTGATGCAAGATGCTCTGGAGTAACTGGAAGTCATAGGGTACTGTTAGGTCACTGGGCGACACAGGATGCTCTGGGGTCATTGGGTGACACAGGAAACTTAGAGGTCACTGGGTGATACCAGAGTCCAGGTGTCACTGGAGACATCGGGGTCACTGCAGACACAGGAGTCACTGGAGACATTGGAGTGCAGGGGTCACTGGGGATGAGAGACACAGTGAAAGCAAATGAGCTGATGCCCTGTTAATTCCCTGCCTGTGCTTGGCTTGTTTACTAAAACAGCTGGGTTCCATAACCATAAGTTATATCAAGATGCAGGCAAGGCCTACACAATGCCTTGAAGATGGAAGTACATGCTGTCCACATGGAAGGTTTTCCTTGGCCCTGAGCTTTTCAATTCCCTCAAGGGAACCAGGATAAGTAAAATGAATATAATGTATTTGTAGCCTAAATCTTTTTTCTTTTTCTTTTTTGTTCCCCTTACCCCCTCATCAACATGCTAATGAAACTTTTAAATAAAACCTTCCATTGCATACCATATTTTAGACCTAATTATGTCATCACTGGGCCTGTGCTTCTTTATGCAATGCAGTTAGATTATGTCTGGTGGAAGTTGCTTGCAGGGTACTGCACATAGCTTCCTGAAAACATCACAGCACCCTAATATCTAAATGCACTGATGGATGGATATTAGTCTGAAGGAGTAGGCATTCCTAGGCAAGCTGCATGTTCACATAGACTAGGTAACACTCAGAAGTGATGTTGACCCTCAATGAACAAAAGTAATCAATGAATGAAAGGGGAAGGTCAGGGGCAGTAAATTGGGGTG